>NC_092575.1:22847340-23147340 GCF_037975245.1 Apostichopus japonicus | reverse complement strand
CTATTGAAATTGGGACCATAGTATACGGTAAGGATCTTACTTTTTCATGTGTCCACTAACTTTTAAGCAGACACAGTACAAAACACACACATGCACACAAAACAAGGCATGTACTGTGCTTGCTCCACAAGAAAGGGTTCACCATTCCATCTTCAGTCCTTGCATTACAAAGTTCTATTTATTCAGCAAAAATGCCAGTCTGGAGAAATTCTGGATGTTGCATTACACAACATCACTATGGCCATCACAGAGGGTCACACATGAACTTTTGTATTCATGTTCCAGGGTACTGCTTACATATTATTCAATGCCTGGAAGCGTCGCATTACAAAAAGATAGTATAAAGTCCTAGTAAAAGTACAATAGGCTTTAGTGGATTTTGACAAGCTTTGAATGATTATGCCAGTTGAGATTTAGTTTTGCTTTGGAGTTGTGCCCAGAGGACTACATACAGTATGGCAATGAAACCTGTGTTCCTAAGGAATATATATGTTCACAGCCAGTTGTCATTCTTAAAATGCTCATTTTATCATGTGAATACTCAATATTGTCTCCAAATTTAAGGCCTAATTTACTATTTTAAACCAGAAATAAATTAATGTAGGATATGTAAGGCTATGGGTGACCCTATTAAACCCAAAATGTAATAACACAGTTTACTAAATTAATTTAGACAGCAGCTTCAAGCAGGCTTGGGGTAATCGTAATCAGTAATCGTAATCGATTACAATCGATTACATTTTTAAGTAATGTAATCGATTACAATCGATTACATTTTGAAGTAATCGTAATCGATTACTTTTGTGAAAATTACAAAGTAATCGTAATCGATTACAAGGGCAAAGTAATCGTAATTGTATTACATTTATGATACAGTGAAATTTGAATGAGAAGGGCAAAATTAGTAGAAATGATTAAAACTAATTCTTACTATTGGCTTTTAGTGTGACCAAAGAAGTGCTCCTGCTTCTAGAATTCTCTAGCACAATAAACTTAGTACTGGGGATTTGATCGCCATTTTCAAGGATTTTTTATCACCTGAATTATTCTGCCTCTCAGCGTTTGCTGCCTCTCAGCGTTCACAATCCTTCTGCATACACAACTGGTTGTCTGTTTAATTGTCTGTTTAAATTGTATTTTTTACTGGACTTATGGGTTACACATCTTAAACGTGTTAAGGCATAAATGTGTAATGCCTGGTAGGAATTGTAGATATACTTCCACAATTTTGTCCGTATATACTGTAAATGCCCTTCCTTTGCCCTATTTCATTGCCCTATTTCCCGGCAGAGAGTTATATTAAACAGATATGCAGAGGATTGTGCAAGTAACCACAATGTAATCATGATTGTAATCACATTACATTGTAATCGTAATCGACTACTTCAACTTTAGGCTGTAATCGTAATCATACATTCTCAAGTCATCGTAATCGTAATCGATTACATTCAGATGTAATCGCCCCAAGCCTGGCTTCAAGTGGTACCATTCTCAATCATAGGAAGGTGAAATTGGTTTGATGCGATCGGTGTAACTGAACGCGAAAGAAATATATTTGTAGCAAAATGTTCGGCCTAACTTTAGAATCCATACCATATGAATGGGAAACCTTAGTTTGAATCGGCAGAATAAGGTTAGGGGTTAGAAAGTAGGGTTAAGGAGTAGGGTTAGGGGTTAGGAATTAGGGTTAGGAAGTAGGGAATATGGTTAGGGGTTAGGGTAAGGAAGTAGGGTATAGGGTTAGGGGTTAGGAAGTAGGGTCGATTGGTACGGATTCTAAATTAGTACCAAATGTTCAATAACACTGCTTGTTCAGAGGTACGGTTGGAGCTGTTACCCTGTACCGCTAGGCATAGGGCTTAGCTACTGTAGAAAGTGCAGGTTATGTGACTACGAAGTTTAGTTTCGCGTAACGGGTAACAACGTGATGAAGACTCGTCATGTGTTGGCGATCATCATCTAACAGTATATTTACCTGAGTCATCTTTTGGATTGCTCAAGAGGCTACTGCCATAACCAAACATTAACATCAGTAGCCCTACTACAGCTCCAATGGCTAATGTGACGATCAGAACAGAAAAAAGCTGGTCTTTGCCAGATTTTGCTGCCACGTCCCCGTCCATTCTTATGATAGGCTAGTATGTAAGTAACGTGTACCTGTTTGTAATTTTACCGCTGCGAAAAATCGCTACCTAGTTCATTTACCACTAGAACATCTACTAGTATGGAACGCCGGTAGGTGTCCAATATATACTTTAATATGAAAAACACGATCCTGTGCTAATTCTGATGAATTTAGGTAGAAGTTAAGTATTCAAACGCTAGTAAAGTGTCTATGGCTTTTTCTGGTTTTCGAGATGCCTAACTTAAATCATTGTAAATGTCTGAAATGCTACTTTTTTAGATGAAGCCGTCAGCTCCTCGGTGCAAATCGTGCTCTGTAATTAACACGTAGCCTGACAGAGTAAATTTGAATGACATTCAACACCATTTGTCCATGACATAATTATACATTGTAATTATGTCATTTGATACCAGAAAAGTCTTATGTTCTTCTCTTGATTTTTCAGATTGTTGATTCTGAGGAACTGTGTGGTCATTTCTCAAAATTTGAATATAGAAATACAACCTGGACAGATAACTGTGTTTTTTAAGAGTCGACAGCATACAGTATCAATCTCAATGTAGTGTAATTCATTCTTTAAGCGATGATGTAATGCAAATTATCAAATTTGCAAAGTTTGTAGTACAAGAGTCTTGCAAACTTGAAACGGCATCTATCAAATTACGACAGCATCATAAACGTTTGAAGATATTCAGGGGCGTCGGAGCCGGTACGGCAGGTCCGGCGGACGCCGGACAAATATTCACGGCGCAAAAAAAAAGAGAAAAAAAGTAGGACTAAGAAAAAAAAAATGGCAAAAAATGATGCCATGGCAAATAACGATGACGGCAAGTAGGCTAAATGTGACTACTCTGGCATGGCAGGGGTCTTGTTTCTAGGGAAGTGCCATTTCCTGCAATCTGGGAGGTATTTTTTCAAAATTTTCTCCATTACGCTACGCGCCAACCATGGTAGCGCGTAGCGTAGTTTGACCTACCAAACGTCCCCCGATAATTATGATAGATGGCCACACTCTGATCTGCCGTACCAATCCTATAATAGCTTCCGACGCCCCTGTGTCTAAATTAAGTTTGTTATTGTCTAAACTAAAGCCTGTTGCTGCTGTTTTACCACGTTGTTGCTCAAACTCACGTTGATGTCTTCCGTTGTCTCAACAATCGTCGTTGTCTAAACTTACGTTGTTGCCATCGGCGTTCAAAATTGCTCAACCCTGTAGTCTAAACCAGAATGCAAAATTCATTGAGGTTTCGATGATCTTCATGCACTAGATTTCTGCTTGTTAGCTATAAGTAGAACTAGCTGTTACAATAGAAATGGCCCGAACCAACATTATGATACAATAACACTATGACATGATAAATACAGGTCAGTTTACTGTACGTACGTGGCTATACACACCTCCACCAAAAACAATAGGGGTCGTGGAGGTCCAAGTCCATTTGGGGTCACTATAGAGGTCAAATTGTGAAAACCTTCCCAGCAAAAAATGTACCCTAATTTTACCGCGGTAAACTATGGTAAATGTGTGGTAAATAGGGTAAATGTGTGGTAAAATTGTGGTAAAATCAACCGCGGTACATTTACCGCAGTTTTACTATGGTATTACCGCGGTAAAAGTAGGGTAAAAGTGCGGTACATTTACTGCGGTAAATTTACCGCAGTTTTACCATGATATTACCGCGGTATAAGTAGGGTAAAAGTGTGGTACATTTACTACGGTAAATATACCACAGTTTTACCATGGTATTACCGTGGTAAAAGTAGGGTAAAAGTGTGGTACATTTACTACGGTAAATTTACCATAGTTTTACCATGATATTACTGTAGTAAAAGTAGGGTAAGTTTATATGGTACATAAACTACATATGTGAAATTCCTACAATTGTGCCATGATTAACCACAGTAAAAATAGGGTAAAACTATACGGTGCAATTATACTATGGTACATTTACCATAATTGTACCATGATTTTACCACAGTATAACATATATGGGTCACACTATGAAACATGATGGTACATTTACAGCCATTTTCCCATGATTTTGTCCCATATTTTTGCAATACGGATATGACAAACCTTTTGTTCTACTCATATCTTAATGTTGGCAATATAAATTACCTGTGGATATGAGTTGAATAAAGAAGAGAGACAAACTGCTGTTATATAGTATGCATCTCTTCCCCCCCCCCCCCCAAAAAAAACAAGCAGAGGATAGATACATAGAGAATTCCTTCATGGAATCCCTGGAATCCTGGAATCCCGGCATGTTTGCAGACAATGAGTAAGGGACTATTAGCCAAACAAATCTCGGGAAATTTGAGAAAACACCATTGGCTGTATTTAGCATGAAAATCTCTGTATATGTTGCTAGCTCTTCACGGAAGCAACTTGCGGTTGATTGTTATAAATTTTTGTAAAGAAAGAATGATGTTCGTTCACAATGTGTTACAACAGCGAAACTTTAGATATCAACGAAAGTGTATACATCAGCGTGAGTTTTGACATCAACGTGAGTTTAGACATCAACCGTATAAGTTTAGATAGCAACGAAAATTTTAGACATCAACGTGGGTTTAGACATCAACCGTACCGGTTTATAAATCAACGTGAGTTTAGACAAGTTAACGCGCGTTTAGTCATCAACATGACTTTAGACAGCGTAAGTTTAGACATCAACGAACAACAGCAACATGTTAAAATAGCAGCAACAACTTTGGTTTAGACAGCAACCAACTTAGCTTTAACAACACAATAATGTTGCCCTTTTCGCGTTACATATACAGGGGCGTCGGAGCGTTCGCCGGACCAATATTCACGGCGCAAAAAAAAAAGAAGTAGGACTAAGAAAAAAAAAATGGCAAAAAATAATGAACCAAAATGAAACATACTTCAAAAATGTGTTTCAGAAGATTAATCGGGTACAAAAACAGACAAGGGAGAAGTGTCATTTCCTGCAATCTGGGAGGCATTTTTCAAAATTTTCTCCATGATTACGCTACGCGCCAGCAATGGTGGCGCGTAGCGTAGTTTGACCTACCAAACCCCCCCCCCCTTCCCGATAATTTTGATAGATGGCCACACTCTGATCTGCCGTACCAATCCCAAATAGCTTCCGACGCCCCTGTATTACGTAGGTGTCTTTGCTCGAGGTTACCTGTTGATCCTCAACTGGACTACTATATATACTATATTACTCTATACATACATGCAGATCTCAAAACTATAATCGTGGTTACGGAATCGTTATCACGCTGTCTTTATGTGGTGTTACTTGTGTGGTATAGCTGTTACAAGGACGAGTCATATTGCCTTGCTGTAAATTATTTTGACCAATTAAATTTCATGTATTATTTGGGTATGTTAGTGTTTGTTGCCACCCGATGCCCTAACATTTGACCATCCAGTCACATGTTTCTTTCCAAAAAATCAGTGACTGCTAGTTGCATGGACTATTCAGTGTGTCTAAAGAAACTTTAGAAGTTGTAACACACCTTCTTGAACGTTAGAATACAAAATGGTACATCCCAACTCCTTCTTTTGTATTTGTTGTTTTAATACATATGTTCTATTAAATTTTACTGATATCCTGTTAAAGCAAACAGACAAATTAAAGGAACAATAAAGACAAACTAATTGACCATGTATGCTCATGAAGGCTCTGTATGAAGACTTCAAAACATCTGCTCACTCATGGAATATTAATTACTTTTGAGATTTTTCCCCTCTTTATAAAACCTTCATTAATCAAAGTTTGGTAGACTTAACATTCTATGAAAAAAATACTCACCCTTATCGTCAACCCCTCGGGTCCTACCTCCTCACAGTAAAATCAAAACTAATATTCTACTGGAAGCTGAACTAAGTCATGACTTCGAGCTGCAATTTTGTCGAATGTTTGGTACTGGTGAATATCATTGGTATGTTGGCTCAGATAAATGATATTATAAATTATGAAACGTCAGTCAATGACAAGTAATTTAATTTATTATTCTTTTCACAACAACATGCAAGTAAAAAGGAAAACAATCAGTTTAAAGAACATCAGGTTAACAGAACATGTCGTAAAATGGGAAGTGTGATAACAAAAAACTAGTGGGCTTGCTAGAGCACACTCCCCGAATGCAACAAAACCAAAGAAATACAAACAGTTCATAGCATACATACACAAGTTTTGTAACTTAACTAGCTCAGTGTGCCAATCCGTCCCCGCCGTACCCCTCCACCACCACCACCACCAACAACCCCGCAACCCCTCCACCATCAATCATCACTTCTAAGAAATAAACTAAATTACACAAACACTGAATAACGAACTAAAAGAATATATAATTCAACTGCGAATGTGAAAGTAATTTTACTATGCATTCGTTCTGGACTATAAATGTACATCAAAGTGTTGTAACATTTGACGGAACCTACTTGAAATTGTTCTAGAAGAACACGGGTCTTGAGTTGAATATTTGTTATTCCTTTATTAGATGATTAACAATGGTATGGTGACTGGGTCAGCTCATATTTTAAAGGATGACATTAGACAGCATCTTTTTTTTTATATGCCTCATTCTAAGAAATTAGAAATCCATAAGTGCTGCAAATATTCTAGTCTATAACTGTATTTCGGTTTGCAAAATATTCAGCTTTAATATGTGTCGAGTCTTTAAGCTCCTTTATGTTTAATCTGATGATGAAGAAGGCTCTTCGTTGCAGATATAAAAGTTCATGTTGTTTTATAAATTCCAATAACTAATCCAAAAGCATTTTTATGTCATAATGACAAAAGAGGACCATTGAATGACATAGAACTCAAGTTGTCGTAGACAAATTTTTACTGCATTGCAAACGTATAATTATACTTGTTTATTTTTCTATTATTTTTCTAAAGAGGTTTTTGTTGCATCTTAGTAACTGATTGAATAGTCTGCAAGTGTGTGTGTTCTATAAAGTGGCACAGCTTTTTAATTGACGGGCCTCTAATGCACGTGTAAAGAATCATTCCGCAAAAATAAAAATAGTGGTAAAAATATCCGTGACAGATAGTTTTGTTTTTTAACGATCTATACAATATCAAAATTAATTTTGTTGCTTAAATCCTACTTAAAGACAAAATGAAGATATACTGCTCATTATACATTTTCATAGACTAAGAGCTATATTTCTCGTATTGTATAACAAAGCTTAAACGACTCAGATTTAACTTCAGTTAATCTGGAATCAAAATCCTGTTAAAGGGAAAAGAGACGAGTAAGCCATGAACAGATAACCAGAGACCAAAATTGTCGCTATTAAAAGAATCACAATTGCAACAATTCTACCATCAGCCACAGAGATAATTGCAGGGGCTCTTTTTGAAGGTCGTTTACTTTATAGATTTAAGAGTTTACTTTATTCATAAACTGCAATATTCTGTACATCTGCCCTTGAATCTCTTTGGGTTTTCGTATTATGTAGGTATGTTTCTGGCATTGGGAGAACAAATTGTTCTTTGCTCTCATATATATATTTATCAAAAGTTCATGCATGCTTTTAAGATTTAAGAAAATGAATTGTTGGAGAGAGGTCCAGTTAAGCAACTTCCAAAGAGCTGTATCGTCTTCTCTTTATCGTCTTCGCTTGATCGTCTCATATGCATTGTCTAATCCGTATTGTCTCATTCGTATTGTCTCATCTGTTATATCTTATGTGTATTATCTCAAGTAGTGGCTCATTAATATATTTCATTATTTCATCTGAGTTGTCTCATAGGTCTATGTATTTACGCATCATATCGACCCATCTGTGTTATCTTATCTCTTTAGTCCCATTAATATTGTCTCATCTGTTTTGTCTCATCTGTACTCTGTCATCTCCATTGTCTCATCTATGTAGTCTCACCCGCTCTGTATAATCTCATCTACATCACCTCATCTGCATTGCGTCATCTGTATTGTCTCATCGGTAATGTCTCATCTGTATTGTTACATCTATGTCAGACTAACTAACACACACACACACACGCGCACACATATATATATATATATATATATATATATATATATATATATATATATATATATATATATATATATATATATATATATATATATATATATATATAGTCTCGGTTCAAAGTATCTCTTTCGAGATCCGGCTTTAGGAATCACAGATGATTTCGAGTTTGGTCAGCATTATGTTTGATCTCTAGAGTAAGGCCAACTATGTCATCAAAACAGAACTAGCATAGAATCAGCGTTCATAGCCTAGTGGTAAGCGTGTCCGCGTATAAAGCGGGAAGCCCGGGTTCGAGTCCCAGTGGAGGCTGGAAGTTATATTTATATATTCTAAGCGACATGGGTCAAAGGTCACATTTACTTGATTTAATAAGTAAAATTGTTGGTATAATACACAGAACTTGACAAGCTGCGGAAAAGGATAAAAAGATGAAGACGTCGTTGTAACTCCCTCGAATGTCGTGAACCAGACCTGGAGAGGAAGAAAAGAAAATACATTTTCGTATACTGGTTGAAGTTTCAAATGCATTCACCCCGAATAATGTATCAAAATACATAGCATAGCATATGTTAAAGGTGAACATCTTGAAAACTAGGCTAACTGGAGAAGCGATACCAGCAACACCAACTAATTCTCTTGGACTATATTATGATATATATGACGACGACAATTCTGCATCATTTAAGGTATAACTAAGTAAAAACGTGAAACTGACATATGCACTATTAATACATACATGAAGACTTCATACAACAAAAATCCACACGTTAATAGGAAAATTAAATTGATTTTATGCCGTATACCTGAGATAATCCCTGTTGCTACGATGCCTGCTCCAGTTATGGAATTTGACAATGCCACTGCGGTCTTGAAATGCTTTTTGCACACCACATAAATCGTGTAAGCTTGCATCCAGGACCCGAGATAAGCTACTAATGCTCCTGCCACGAAAGATAATGTGCACAAAGATGAAAAACTCTCTGCGATATTGAAAGCGACCATCATACAAAGGGATGCTACTACACCACCGACATTTATAGGCAACGAATGCATCAGTTGAAAGTGATAAACAAAGATGCAAATTGTTCTTCCAACAAATATACCTGCTCCACCGGATGTTGACAAAAACACTGCGGTTGATGGACTATAACCCTTCGACACTCCGAAAGGTACCAAGTAAATTGCCCAAGCGAACAAAATGACTGAATTGAATAATCTTGTTAGGATTGCAAATGTCAGCGAAGGGTGTGCTAGTAATATATTACGTCCTTTTGGTGACTGATTCGGTGTTGGACACTCGTCATTTGCTTGAGATGAAGTTCCTGGCAGTCCCAAGTCTTGGTTGGGTAATATCCTTCGGTTTGGGTCATCACATCTCCAGATACTTGTATAATTCTCAAAGAGCATTAAACCACAAGGTACATTGTTCCACATGAGGGCCCCAAGAAGAGCTACCGCCCATGAAAGCCCATAAACTCGAAGCCAGTAGTCCAACAGTAAAGGCATCAACATCATCGCGACACTAGAGATTAAGGTACTGATAGAGAATACAATCCCAAACTGATCTCCGAAAGTTTCTCCGAGGTCCACGGTTGTAACTAGACTTATCATGCCCAAACCAAAACCTACGTTTGAATTAAAAATTGAAAGAAAACATTTGAATTGATTTGAAACGATTTTTGTCTCCAAATATTGTAACATTGTGTATTACAGAGAAGCTTATGAGTCATTAGTCATGAGCTTGCAATGCTACATGCAAATTTAAACATGTACACAAAAAACCATTCCATCGTCGTAGCATCGTCATTTTTGTTTTATATAAACAGATAAACAGAACGTTGATCTCTTTGAAAGGTAGTCAAATACCCGTGATTTATTGAACTAGGCATTCTGTTGTTAACAAAAACAAGATGAGTAATACGTCCCAGGTGAAAATTCCAGTTAATACCCGTTGAACTGGTTTCAACAGGTACCTGTTGCAACTAGATATGGTGACAGGTAAAAACAGGTATTAACAGGCGCAACAGCTTTTAACTGGTATCAGCAGGTATTAACTGGTATTAACAGTTTTCAACTGTTTTCAACAGGGGTAACACTGAGGTTTTAACTGGTTCTAACTGTTTTCAACAGGTCTTAATTTGTATTAAAAGGGTTTCAACTGTTTTCAACAGGGGTAACAAGTTTTAACTGGTTCTAACTGTTATCAACAGGTCTTAACTGGTATTAAAAGGGTTTCAACTGTTTTCAACAGGGATAGCAGGTTTTAACTGATTCTAACTGTTTTCAACGGGTCTTAACTGGTATTAAAGTGTTTCAACAGGTTATAACATGTATTAAAAGGAACTGTTTTAAAAGGTTTCAACTGGTTATAGCAGGTTTTAACTGGTAACTACTAACTAGGGTTTTCCACAGGTTCAATTGTTTTCAACAAGTTTATCTGGTGAAAATAGGTGGCAAAGGTACAAAGCATGTATTTGTTAATGCATAATTAAACTGGAACACATATGTGACGACAATATACTGTCTATTTCTGGAGTTTGAATAAAAATCTGAATACTGTTTAATGGCATTTGTACATACTGATTACTAGAAATGTTATGTCTTTAAAAAAAAAGAAGGCACAGTGGAAAGATGACTTTGCCAAGTAAAAGTCAACATCAGTCTATAATAGACTGGTTAATTCCACTTTCAAGAAAAAGACTGTCCAGAAGAAATCCATTGAAAAGTTAAGTTGTAAGTGACAGCTACATACTAACCATTTCCTGGATTTGAATAAAAAACTAAATACCATTTAATGGTTAGCAATAACTGTTAAAACAAAATAATAATTATGGGTTTAATCCCACTTTGAAAGAAGAGCAGTCTGGAAAAATTCCTCTTAGAGGGAACTCGTAAGTATCATTAATATAACATATGTAAATACAATAGTATTTTATATTTGTACCTACCGGAAATGACATTTGATATAAGTAATTTCCATAGTGAATCGGCGAGAAAACCTTCGTATATAAATCCAGCCCCGACAAGAAAACTGCCGAGAGTTCCAATAAATTGGTAGGAGAAAATGTCCATTAACCAGCTGATGAGAGGACCTATAGAAGAAAAAAAAGGATCGTTAAATGTAGTGACTCGGACACCGCTTTACCCCAATAGTAGATCTACAATGTATAGTATAAGCAAAGCTTCTTAATAACTTGGCACTAAATCTAAGCAAACATCATTTTCTCAAAACAATGTACACGGCACAAAGTGTTTAACACGTCCGGGCATTCCTACTTGGAACCCGCCGTTTCTTTTTGCTGTATTTTGTTGTTGTTGTTGTTGTTGTCGATGATGTTGCTGTTTTCTATTTCACTGCTCAATTCTTGAGAAGCTGAAAGAAAGGAAGGTTATTTTAACGCCCACACAAGTTCACAAACAACAGAAATAAACTAACGGCAATTCATACTAATTATACACTGTACAACTCCAATTACCTACAAACTTCTATACAGTTCCTTAGCATTAAGATTCCAGTGGTTGTCCAATTTTGCCTTGAATCATTCAATAAAATTGAAGAAACAACAACCTTAGGAAGAGAGTTCCATGTATTAACAACTCGGTAAGATATATACTTGAGACGTTTGTTTGACTTGCAATGCATCTTGTTAATCTTGGTGCTATGCCCTCTGGTTTTGGCAGACTGATCTAAGGTACACAATTCGCTACACACAATATCTTCCAAACCATTAACAATCTTATACGTTTGAATAAGATCATCTCTCTTTCTGCTGCATGATAATGGAGGTAACGTGAGTGCACGTAATATGTCACAATCAATCATCATAGTTCTCTAGACCAGACACCAGACGCGTAGCTCTATGTTGAACATTCTCAATACTGTTTACGTCCTTTCTTAGATTTGGAAACCAAATAGCATTACAATATTCCATATGTGGCATCACAGGTGCTCTGTATAAGAAAATAACTAAAGTAGCATCTGAAGCTTGAAATGATCTCTTTAATAATCAAACCCAGCATGGTGTATGCTTTGTTCACCTTTGGTAGAAATGTGCTTGCTAAAGTTAAAGAAATCCTGGAATAATACCCGGGTCTTTATCTTCACTTCCGCTATGCAATATCTGTTGCAAATTGCAAACATCATGTTGCAGGACTGCTCTCTCATTGTCTAAGCTGACTGTAGAATTAATCGTTGTATCCTCACCAAACATCCTTACGTATTTACTTACAACTTATGGTAGATTGTTGATGTAGATCAAGAACAAAACTGGACCTAAAACACTCCCATGTTGAACTCCACTCACAACTTCACTCCATTCCGAAGACTCGCTATTGATTTGTTCCCTGTCTCTTCGATCAGTAAGAAAACTCTTCTTCCAGTTGAATAAGTTACATTTTTATACCATATGCTGAGAGTTTCAGTTAAAGTCTTCTATAAGGAACAGAGTCACAGGCTTTAGCAAAGTCCAGGTCAGTCATCTAAAACATCCAGTAGTTGTGAAGCACAATTTCTTCCTGCCCTAAATCCAACTTGACCATTAAACAGTAAATTGTTCCCATTTAGATGGGAAATTAGGTATCGTCTAATAAAACGTTCCATATAACCACAACACAGGCTAAGATATACTCGTCGATTGTTACATGGCTCAGATTTCTTTCCCTACTACTGCAGAATCTGTCTATGCTTTAGGAACTCTTCTTATACTTATAGATGAATGAAATATTCTTGTTTGTAGATCAACAGAAACACTTGACATTCCCTTTACAAGGCGTGGATGAATATTGTCTGGACCCTGGTGATTTACTAGGATTTCAATTTTGTTTGTCTTTGCGTCCAATATCCTCAGTATATAGCAACATGGCTTTTAGTCTCAATAAACACCCCTATGAGCCATCTATGGAGCCTCATCATGTTTTTCCTTGGTGAACAAATTGGTGAAAAAAACATATCGAGAACTTGAGCTTTGTCGAAATCAGACTTGGTGGTAGAACCATCAGGCAAAGTGATATCACTTACAGATGGGGTAACTTTAGATTTGCTTCCTAACATATTTCCAAGAGTGCTTCGGGTCATGCCTTTATTTTGTTAGCAAGTAAGCAAAAGCAGCAGTCATCATCCACAGCTAATTCATCCCACATTTCGTAGATTCTTTCCAAGGAACCTATCCTCACAGTTGATATTACTCCATTCCTCTGAGAATTTAGCAAGTTACCTTATATTTCTCATACCTCCAAGATTCTTTTTTTACAGCATGAGTGGAAACACCATCATAAATTAGACACATTTTTTGGCACGCATATGTGGACACTTAAATCACTTTATGAGAATATAAGCCTCAACACTTTGTGAAACACCTTCACTATGAATATGCAAATTTACAGCCAAAAAAATATATTAACACCATGGTCAGTAGTGAAAAAATATCATCCACTTTCTATACATCATCTTGTACCTTTGGCAAACTCGAATCCAATATTATGAGGTTCATGGCTAATTCGAAATCTCGAACGGCTGATTTACTACATGTCGACAGAGACAGTTGTCAAATTTGTGAAATTCCAGAGGAAAAAAAAGGTCTCAATATGCAACTCTGAGTGACATGTCACCCGGGAAGAACAATCAATATTTAGATACTAAAAATCACCAACTACAACAAAAACACTAGCAAGTGATTCCACAGGTTTTTCTAATATATTATTCAGAATTACGGTTACATGCTCTTCTGCGGAAGGACTCCTGTAGACACACCAAAAAAAAGGAAGTGTTATCGTTGGAGTGAATAGTGAACCAAATTACATCAATATAAAAACTATATAACTCAGTGTTAGCAACTGAAGCTTAGATTCCTTTATTCTACGTATTAAATACAAACACCTCTGCCATCATCACTTAACAATAATTGCCAGTCTTTGGGCAAAAATACAAAAATGTAATGCCAATTATGTCAGGTTGATGGGTATAAATTTCCTGCCAACACTCATCTAACTTGTTCGAGTGATGAGTCTGCACTTGTATAAAGACAATTAAGGTTTGAGTTGGTTGCACTGTGGCCCTCTTCATCAGCGTTCACACTATTTACTATATGGGTACTTCATTATAAACCGAAACTTGTCCGGGATCCCCACTTACGAGAAATTATGCATCCGCCAGTGAAAATGGAAGGGGAGATGGGTGATTTTAAAGCCACTCACCTATGAATTTGTTTCAGTATAATAATTGCACATTTTCTCTGATTCATTTCATTATCCTTTGCGTACAACTTAACGTTCCTCGCATACCCCAATCTTCACCCATTCGCCTGTGCCCCAATTTTCTTGATGCATATGCTTAGTTTGTACCGTGAAAGGCTTGCAATTACTTACCAACAAAAAACGCCATGCCTTGCAGAACCATAAAAGACCAACCGACCATCATAACACTAGAATGTGTAAACTCCACTGTACCTTCAAATATAACACCGAAACATTTCAAACAACCTTGAAAGAGGAAATAAGACATGGTCCGAGCCAAGACAGATCGCCATTTCCGTCCGTTCATCTTAAGAGGTTTTTTTACCGCTAAACTTATAGTGAGGATTATAGCTGTACTGTGTATACGTTAATCTCCTACATACGGCTATGGATAGACATGATATGTTCCTGCAGATTTCCCACACTGGTATAGTGAATCTGTGGTACCGATTTAAGCATTACTTCATCATCCACCAGCAACAATTAATACCTGTGTTTATTTCGGTAGGCTGAGGATGAAAAATAATCGTACGTCTTGTGCACTGCCTGCTAAAATAATGTAGTATTTTACTGTAGAATATCGACAGCTTAGACGCCTGCGCCAAGACTTACAACTTTAAAGTGGTTTGTGAAAAAATGGTGCGACGTGTGTTAAAGAGTACATTGAAGCCGGGAATTGGCATCGTTATTTTCTGTTAAACAACCACTCATCTAATGCAAGTTTTCGTCTTTAAATCAGGTCGATATTTTCTTAGTTTCATACTAATATTTCACTCATCGATTAATACCAATATTGCGTATTACAAACAGAAGCAGTTTTCAAGAAATTAACACATGCATTCATATTAGTATTCCTTACAACCTTTATCATAAATTAGACATATTGTATGGCACGCATACGTAGGCATTTAAATCGTCTTATGAGAATATAATCCTCAACATTTTGTGAAACACCTTCACTATATATGAATATGCAAATTGGCGGTGTCCTGATGTATGTTAAATGATACAAAACGGTAATAAAGTGACACTGTACATTCACTAACAGGTTAAAACAATGAAAACCATGTCATAATACCCATGGTTCTGAATTAACGTTCAGCAATTAAGAGTGCGTTCAACTGTTCAATGAATGTTAATTTACGGTATTGCGGTAATTTTACGTTCATAACGTCCTGTTACATTACAGAACGGGCAAAGAACGTTAACTAACGGTAAAATACACATGATAAATTACGTTTCTAGTTATTTTTGCCTTTAAACACATGGTGCGTAAGACAAAATAATTGATGGGGAAACATTTATCTCTGTAGGCTGCTATTCCTAGTCATATGAGAATGAATTACATTTGATAAGTCATTGAATGAAAGAACTCGATCAATCGTTAAGACATATACCATACCACGCTAGTAAACTGAGTTTTATTTCGTATAGTTATAGTCTATATACATTTGAGCGGTGTTACTATACATCCCTATACTTCGATTGAAACTATATATCATTGATATACAAGGCTTTCAATATATAGTTGTGATTCTATATGCAAATTGAGCCGGACTTTTGTTGACTAGTTCTTTTCTATATTCATTGCTTATTCACCTCTAATGTTTACTAGTTCACATTTGTCATTATATACTTCACTTCTTTTCATTATATCATTCCTTGTTCCTTCATTACTGGTTGACTTATATTAATTTAATGTGGACTTTACTTTCCTTTCGTGACCCGTCTGCACTTGTTTTTTTTTTCCTTCTATGCATAATGTTCATTAATGAAAACAATCTGGCCGCATATGATAATTAATTTAACTTGGCTTCTCGGTCCTTCTGTCATTACACTATTATAGTAAACATGCTCATACAAAAGTTAGTTTCTCTCCATTTTCGTTTTCTTCTCTGAGAAAGTGGTGAAGCGCAACATCATATCGATTTATGAAGGTATAAATGATCTAACTTAGATCCTTAGGACGACTATTTATACGCGATAGGCAATAGGCTAGGGTAGATGTTCCGTAAAATGAGAATTCAAATGAAATACGGGTATACTATTTCTCTATCGTTTATGTCACTCTGTCGGATATCGTGCATGACTGCTTCCCATAGCAACCGGTAGGAGACATTCCTCAAAGCAGTACGAGTATAAATTTGTTACCAGTATATCTTACGATTATGTATGCTTGAAAAGATTAGTGTGCATGCGCACGTTTGTAACCACAGCAAGAAGAAAAAAGATTTATAGCTCTAAATTCAAACTTAAAATTCATTCCAAAATTACGAAACAACAAATTTGTCTCATTAATTTCAAATCATTTCGGTGGTAATGTGATATGTGGAACAAGCCCTAAGTTGCAGCAGTGTAAAACATTGCTTTGTTTTAAGGAAAACTCAGCTTTGCGTATAGCAAAATATGTCAGGCGCTATTACAAGTAAACGAGAAATATTTTCTGCTGGTATTGCATGATACATGCATGCAGTAATATACAAAGCGCAAGCTCCTAACTCGATGTTACTGTAGTCTTCGTGATTTCATGTGAGCGCGTTTGTGTGTTTTCTCCATGCGTATCTTTTAAGTACAAACAGGTTTGCAAACAAGAGCTCAGATGATAGCATTAATTGAAAAAGAACAAGCAAGAAACTTTTGGAACAGCTGTACACATTATCAATTTTCTGTCTACAAACAAGAACCATTTGTGTCAAGAAAGCAGTTAATGAAATTGAAAGTACGAGATTTTAGTGTATTTTACAAAAGAATATGGTGACTGGAATGTGCTTAAAATATCTACACGTGCCAGTGTGTTTGCATGGCATATAAACCCCTCCACCACCCCCAACCCCAACCCCAATCCCCCCCCCCCCCCACAAAAGAAAATAGTTACGTTTCGCTGAAGAATTAAAACAGTTTCGTATTGAATTTTCTTGAAGTTAATGCATTAGCGAAAAAGTAAAGATAAAATGCAATTCCGGAATTTCTTAGACCAGATGCTTTCCCATATTTAATGTTTAAATATTATCAGTGTTGTGGGCAAGTATGCTAGGCACTATACAGCAGTGGTAACTCATATATTAACCACACTAGCTGAGACCTAATATGTATAACTTCATCACCGTAACACAGACTGAAACGACAGAAGAGGATATATTTTATAATAGACAGATTGCAAAGATAAGTATTTTTGGAAAATTGGCGATGAATATTGGATAAAACTAGTATAATGGGCCGTGCTATTACAGGAAGGAAGTTTATAAAAGACACTTTCCACGATAAAAATTTGTAATACATTTATGACACATTGAAAAAGCTATTTAGAAATTTCACAACTTTTTGGGGCGTTTTTTGACATTTTTAAACACATGTTATATTTTAACAAGGTATATAAGACCTGATATCACTCTTTAAAATGCATGTTATCAGATTATCCTGTTTGACAGGGGTGCCAGGCGTACAGGAGGGGTACGCGAAAATTATCAACAGTGCCCCATTCATTAATACGAGTAATACGAGTATTTTTGTAATTAAAATGGCCATTTGTTATTTCTAAGGTGCCATTTAAAAAGAAAATAACAAATTAATCATTGAATTTGCGGCTCAGAGTGCAGTCTTTTTTTTCCGGGACATCTTCCTGAGATGAAGTCGCATGTCCTGCTGACCCTGGAAGTCTGTGCTCCCCTTCGCCGGCCCATCATCAAGCTCGTTGATCCTCCTCCCGCCGCCTCTGAACGTGTGAACTGCATTCATTGGTCCGTTTCATCTTCGTATAGCTTGTTTTATTATTAAGGTATCAAATATAGAAATTAATCTTTTTATACTTGAAATATCAAATTGCACATAGCATATATGAAGTTAAAAAGAATGAAATAACCATCCCAGTATTCCTCTGTTTCAGTATGATTTTATACAAAACAGCTTAAGGTTTGTTAATGCTCTTGCTGTCGTTGCCTTTGATCGTCATCGTGAAGGATCTCCCAGGTTAAAAGGCATGAGAGAGAAGCAAAACAAAATTTGCCGTGTTTTCATGATGAGATATGAGAGAAAATTACGCCACCTACTCTTGCCCCCATTTCATACTACTCAGTCACTTTTTCTTAACTATATATATACTACGGAAATAAAAAATATGCTATCCTTTATCCCAAATACCCCAGGACCCATCACAATTTCCCTGATTGACACCGTTTTCCACGGACTGCATGCTCCTCTAACACCAACCCCTCCCCCTTCCCTATTGCCTCTTGTCAGTACTCCTTGTAAATAACATAAATACATTTAAACAGAGAAACACATGCAAGCAAACTGTTTATTTACTGAAAGTACATAAGTTTAACAATTCACATTATTCAAATAATATTTTGCCGAGCTCTTGACGATTGTTGTTAGATTATTTATTTAAGGTAAAAAATATTGATTTACAAATTAATTCAGCAAACAAATTGTATCCTCCACTAACGCTGCAAAAGATAACTCATAACACATCAAAACGATCCTTTGTGTGCACCCCTGTACAATCATAACACTAAAGTTCTCTTAATAGAGAGGAACTCTACGTAACAATAAGGTAATGCGCCCTTATTTACACACCAGTAGAATCACTGTGGTTGAGTGGTACGGACACAAAGGTTACACAAAGGTCCTGGATTCTATTCCTACCTTCATCTAATGAAACCCAAAAGAGGAGGAAACCGGTCGTGAAGGGGAATTTTTCTGGTGTGTGAAACTTTATTAATTTAAATTATATATATATATATATATATATATATATATACATATATATATATAACCATGGCCCCAATGAGGCGTATTATCTTGATAACTTTAGCTTTGGTTTTCAATGAGGCTTCTTCGCGAGGAGGATCTAATATACACATATACACACAAATTTTGGAACAGATTAAATGTATCTTCATGTCTACCTAGGATCGATTCCCCGACCAATATTTAAAATTATTAAATATATATATATATATAAAATTATTCAATTTTATTATTATTATTATTTCATGCATGTTGGTTTGTGCAGCTTGTGTTTGTTTTGCTTTTTGTTTGGGTTTTCATTGTTTTTTTTTTTTTTTCTTATCCCTTTTGGTATTTTGTTTCACGTGACCACAGTAGCTCGTTGCAATATTGTCTCGCTCGTCGACTTTCACTGTAAATTGTCCGGACAGTTTACTTATAAAGAACGAAAACTGCAGCTGAATGGAAAGGAAACCATCATGGTGAGTCGTGTGATGTGCTCCATGGTATCACTTAAATTCTAGCTTACTCATTGTATACATTCACCCCTTTTACAACTAATGAAATCCTCGTATATCTGCCAAAGTCCTGCAATCAATTAAGCGAACCAAGAATGTTAACTAAGTGATGCATGTATCAACGTTTACAGCGCTTTGCCATTGCAAAGTTGCTATTTTCGTTAAAAATTTAATCTGCATTTGAAACACATGCAGCATATCAGGACTGTGATGCATAAACGTACACTGACATAAGTAGCAGAATACATGATTTGCGGTTCCTTAGTAACATATTTCTAATTGCTGTATATGTGTTCTGCGCAATTTACCGATCTGCGCTATCTTAAGATTGCGCTGCGCGTTCTTAGGATCCTATAATTGGGCACCGATCTTAAGATTGCGCAAGCTGTTAATAGCAAGCTGCTAGTGTTAACTGTAGGCCTATACGGGAAAGAACATGGCAGGACGGGTCAAGGTGAAGATGCACCACGGCCAGATGCCCATGCAAGAGACAAGGGGAAGACTGCACGAGCCACTGCCATCCAAGTCACGCCTGCAGCAATCCAACGAAGACGACCACAGCGACGACGACGAAACATCAGATGTTGATAGTAGGACCCACGAATTGGTTGACCGACCGCCCCATGGACGAAGCCAGCCAACTTATGAAGAAGATCAATCCCACCCTCGCAGGCCTCAGCTCAACTGTCTTGGTCTCGGCAAAGAAGACAAGGTAGCCCACAGGCAAATTTATTCAATTTGTCCACATCGGAGGGAACCACTGGATTACAATATCCAACGTCCACTCCAAAACGCCAGATCAGCTGACTGTGTACGATTCTCTCCACGGAGGCCGCCTCTCGACGTCAGCCCAACAGATAATAGCCCGATACGTGAAGACAACGAAAGACCGCCTCAGCATCGACCTCGCCAACGTGCAGCAACAAGAAAACTCCAACGATTGCGGACCGTTCGCCATATATAGCCTTTTGGTGTCTCGTTAGCATAAGGAGAGACCCAGTTCAGATGACGTATACCACCACTTCGTTGCGCCAAACGCTCGATGACGCTTTTATGAACAAGTTCCTAGAACGATTTACGTCCACTTGCCAATTTCGAAACGCCGATTCCGTGAGGACCTACGATGTGGAGATACACTGCCGTTGCCGTGGCATTGACGATGGAACAAAGATGGTCGAATGTGAACGTTGTTTCCGATGGTTCCACTTTAAGTGTTGTGACATTGATGAGGACAATGTGAAAGACTGGTCGTGTGAGCTTTGTAAATAATATTTCTAAGACAGTGTGAACGTTTCATACAAGACTTCTCTAGATATGACTTAAGAATTTATAACTGTTAATAACGGTTTAATTATGTGTTTGAATTCAGCTCCTTTATACCACCACAGAATGTTTATTTTAATCTATCATTGTGTGCCTGATTACGATGTAATTTTAATCATTTTAACTCATACCACTGGGAACGATCCTAATGTACTTATGGCAGCATTTAGAAGCAAATGATTGTATCATAAAGTTTGTAAATGAATGAAGACGAATATCATACATATATGATCCTGTAAACTTGAAATTATCTATATATTGTATAAATGTTGCCAGCCACTGCATTGAGAATTCCAATGTGTTTAGTTTTTATGTGTTGTGCTGTAAATAAAGAACCTGTTAACACAATTGCCAGGATTTATTTTTATAACATGAATTTCTCAAACTCTAATCATTGACAGGATGTGTTTTAATAGATCCTTAAACAGAGAGGACATCGATTAACAAGAATGATGAAAACCGACTGGAAAAGGAGACTGGTTGCTGATCTTCTTTAGTGCGGTCCTTTAGTAGTGTCACAGTTCAACCTGAACAAATAATGAATAATTCTTAGAACATGCATGAAATGAGACAAAATTTATCCCCATCATAAAGGAAATCATGCCCAATGAAAACTGATGTTTTAGAGGGACTCTTTTTCTAGTCTATACAACTTTTATTGCGAAATTAAAGAAAAAAAATTAGAAAAAACCTGCCTATAGCCGTCCCTTTAAGTACTTATTATACCTACGAACTGACGTGAATTATCTCCACCTTGGCATCCCATAGGATTGATGATTACGCCATCATTTGATTCAGATACTCCATACAGCTACGATCGCAAGATAGCGCAGTATCGATAAAACGCGCAAGACGGGCCTTGCGCAATCTTAAGATGGGTGCGCAATTATAGGATCCTAAGAACGCGCAGCGCAATCATAAGATAGCGCAGATCGGTAAATTTCGCGGAACATATGCATGCAAACAGGGGCGGCGATTTGTTTCAAAAATTGGGTGGGGGGGGGGGGGACATTTGCTTGGGTGCAGGCGCGTAGCAACTTTCATCCCCAAAATTGTTCGCGCGCTTCGTGATATATTATATATATATATATATATATATATATATATATATATATATATATATATATATATGGTATGATCCATAGTTATATATATACTCATGATATGTACCTTAGGTCGACAGTTTATGGTACTTTTTTATTGTCGCAAATAGCTTTATAATGTTCTCCGTCCTCTAAAACGTTCATTTAAAAGTTTTGGTTAGGGTCGGTTCAGTTCGGTATATATATATATATATATATATATATATATATATATATATATATATATATATATATATATATATATATAAAAATATATATATATATATATATATATATATATTTATATATATATATATATATATATATATATATATATATATATAAATATATATATATATATATATATATATATATATATATATATATATATATATATATATTTATATAGATGTATATATATTCTAACCCGAGGCGCGAATTATTATCAAAGCGGAGCGCGACCTTTGGTTGGCGCGCAGCGTACAAGAAAATTTCTGGTTTTGGTAGCCCCCCAGATCACCGGAAATGACACTTCTCGGGCTTGAAAATGACCAACCAGATGTACACTTTTGCCTAAGAACCAAGTTTTTCCCAATAGTTTTTTTCATCCATAACCCTTTTCAAGATTGTCACCAGCCTTGTCACACATCATGTTCGACCTCATCGCATCTCCTGTGGATCATTGCTTTTGTAGGTAATTCTGCGTAACGGCCCACAATACCCGTCAGCCCCACTTTTCAAGGTTGGTTTTAAGCCTATTATTTTTTCAAAATTTGAATAATAAATTCACTTCAAAACATACCCATCATGTTGCACAAAATTTCATCTATGGACAACCAATATAGAAAAACCCCCTCCAACCCCATAACAGACCGGTCAAAATTGCACGAGTAGAGGGAAGTATGATGAAGAATGTTGGTCAGGGAATTTTCGAAAATTCAGACACAGTTAATTTATTGGTGTACGAATATTAAAACCTCTTATAACGGCTACTATAAAACTTCGATATCATAAAAAATATGCTCGGGGGGGGGGGGGGTGGGCGGTCTCCCCCTTCGTCCCCCGGCCCCCCTTGGCTACGCGCCTGCGGTTAGAAATCTTGTAGGAAACAGGCCAAACGGAAACCCAGTGAACCCATGTCGATGTGGATCACGTATAATTGTACGTACTTACACTCATACACAAGAAATGTACAGACATTATGATAAAACTCATGAGTGACAACATGCTATACGGTCACAGGTCACAGAAACGACCACGAAGAGTCTTTTACCTCATGCAGCATGTGTTGGAAGAAGTTTGAGCCACCGCCAAATATGATTTGGATAAGTAATCTCACGCATTATTTTCTATTTAGAGCCATAAAAAATCACCAAATATTGGGGGGATATTAGATACTATATCCCCCACCTAAAATATTAGGGGGGACATATCTCCCCCCCCCCCCATCGCCGCCCATGCATGCACCCACAAGTGTGTAAATAGTGACCACCATATTCCATATATAAGACCCTGAATGTATATGTTTGAATAATAGCCGGGCTCCAATCAGATCACACATTTCCTGACATAGAGAAGATAAATATCAAGATGGTTATCATCCACACGTAAGCAATTAATATAACACATACCGTAAATGTCTGTTATAGTGGCGTTCTGTGTATATGAAATTCGTACACAACTTCGATCTGACAAAGGGTTAACTTAATACATGTAGCATCGGGAGTATATCACAAGGCCTTCATTGGTACTTATGTTATCTTAGTGTAAATTGAGACGACCAGGTTTATGTCATTAAGTCAGCCAGTTCACACACCCCTAAAATGTGAAGAGTATGTTTATGATTTTTATATCAATTTATAATAAATATCGTCAAAAGGCTGTTGTTAAATACGTTAAAAAGTACTGTTGTTACGATAGAGATATAGATTGAAGACACCAAGGCCTCGACTGGATGTTTCGCATCTATTGTATATATATATATATATATATATATATATATATATATATATATATATATATATATATATATATATATATATATATATATATATATATATATATATATATATATCACATAGAATGTTGGTCAATATTCACAAAGAGTGCTCTATGCCAAGGCAGAGCTAGAATATCACATAATTGCCTGATGATCGGTGCGCGAGCCGTACACGTGAAACTCCGAGTAGCAGTATGATGATAGTTTAGTTAAGTATATTATGTGATATATATATATATATATATATATATATATATATATCACATAGAATAATGGTCAATATTCACAAAGAGTGCTCTATGCCAAGGCAGAGCTAGAATATCACATAATTGCCTGATGATCGGTGCGCGAGCCGTACACGTGAAACTCCGAGTAGCAGTATGATGATAGTTTAGTTAAGTATATTATGTGATATATATATATATATATATATATATATATATATATATATATATATATATATATATATATATATGTATATATATATATATATATATATATATATATGTATATATGTATATATATATATATATATATATATATATATATATATATTTATATATATATATATATATATATATATATATATATATATATATATATATATATATATATATATATATATATATATATATCACATAGAATGTTGGTCAATATTCACAAAGAGTGCTCTATGCCAAGGCAGAGCTAGAATATCACATAATTGCCTGATGATCGGTGCGCGAGCCGTACACGTGAAACTCCGAGTAGCAGTATGATGATAGTTTAGTTAAGTATATTATGTGATATATATATATATATATATATATATATATATATATATATATATATATATATATATATATATATATATATATATATCTATGTCCTATGTCCAACTATACTATACTAATACTCACTCACTATCCTACTCTCTCACTCACTCATCGACTACTATACTACTCATACTACTACTCACTCACTATCACTCACTCTACACTCTCACTAACCTATATCTCTCACTCACTATTCATCACTACTCACTCTACTCATACGTAACCCCCCAACAATTACCTAGTCTCACCCAATTATTGGACATGCTGAAGAGGCTAACTTTAATGTTGAATTGTTACAAAGTTAGATATTTTCATGTTCACATCTCAAATAGGAACATTTTGTGTGGTCTACGTGACGAAAAAGTGTAAACAATCATCTGCAAGTTGCACCATTTTGCATTATTCAATATATCTCAATTGTCAACAATTTCTGGAGGGGAAGGGGACACCCCTCCTCTCGTACCCCTTGCCCGGCGATCGTTTGGCGATCGCACTTTGCTCGTGGTTCGCCATCCTCATCTCAATATCTGTGGATCACCACTGGCCCCTAATGTCAAAAAGAAATATACGCCACTGTTAACCCTTATCCCGGTGTGTTTATTTGTACACGCACAGCGTGTGTAGGGCCTTGCTATAGATACAAGATGAGGAAAGTTCGTTGTGACCTTTCCATTAACGGTACCATGTGTATAGGGTATTGTAATTAACATGGTGCATTGGAACAGCAGTGTGAAGGCAATAAACTTGTAGTCATATAGGTTATAAGTATCATCATCATTACCCAAGAACTCAAATATTTACTTTCCATATATTTAACTGAGCACAAATAACGAACTCTGAACACAAAATCATATTTTGTAGGCTCTCCGCGTCACAGCTATAGCTTCTTGGACACGTTGTAACCGATAAGTAGATGGAAATTACCCGAATCAAATGAGGAACCACTTCACACCCTCTTTTCATCCACATCTCCGTCTTCCTCCTCACCTTCTGCTGTTGTAAGCTCGAAACAGTATCCTAAAAAATAATAAAAACGACTGTTTTCATATTTCTACGAAATGAAGAAGACAGGGTTATCGAATTTGTTATCATTCTTGGTGACGTACATGGACTGTTGGACTTGAAGTGTTTGAATAAAGCAACAAGCTCGTGCTAAAACAAGACTACGTTAGTGCATGGCTAGTCCAAAGTGCTAGATAACGTCAGTGTTGTCTAGGAACAGTTGGAATTAAGTATTAAAGCAGTAGAACGCATATATTTAAGGTTTATCTTAAAACCCGGTATACTCTGCACAGGGCTTACCATGTTAATATTATTTAGAGGACGACAGACATTGTGTTCCAATGGGAATGGAAGTTAAGGCTGACTCATAGAAGAACGAAGTTCATAAAGGAAGCTCGGCATCTTTCGCCTGCATTTACACTGACACATACAATGAACCAATTTTTGAACATATTTGCATCCACTGTGTTTACTCCCGTCTGAACTCCCCAACCTTACTCCCTCCCCAACTTATCCAAGAGACCTAATATACCCTGATGTGAAACACTTCATCTCCTTATTTTTGTCAGGTTTCTATTTTGAATATTAACGGGAAACCATTTAGGATTTCCCAATATTCCGTTATCAGATAAGACTATAGATATAGGACTGTTGACCACACAAGTCGGCCGTAAATATATATGAAAAACGCATTAAAATCATGCGTGTTTTAATGACTTATTTTGGACTTCTTAGACGACAAATACTAGTGACCCACTTGCTCAATGAAAGACAGATTGAGGGAGAGGAAGGGAAATATCTCAGGCTATGTGATTATCTCGATGATCTGTAGACTTTACAGACAGATCATCTGTATTGATGTTACGCCAACCCACCCTCTCCCTCCTCTCCTCTCCTCTCCCTCCCCCCATCCCTTCCCTCCTCTCCCTCCCCCCATCCCCTCCTCTCCCCTCCTCTCCCTCCCCTTTTTGAAGTTCGATGTTTTTAATTAAGTACATCATAAATTCAATATAACACTCAAATAGGTTCAGTATAACAAAAAGGTAAATCTCACCGAACTGCTTTAAATTCAATATTGACTTAAAAATCACGCGATATGGTTTATATCTAAGAGGTCAAGGGTTAGTGGGCGTAATTTTTTATTTTATTCCTTTGCTAGACACCAGCTCAGATCAAGCCTGCCGTCCTCTCTTACTATAGTAGTTATCCATCCACTACCTCTTTTGTGCTCAACGCTTCAGTGTTTATTATCTTATATTCAGTTGAGAATTTGCTTCATCCTCTGATCAAAGTCACAGCATTTCTTTTTAATTTTCAATTATCTCAAAGAGCCCTCTGTTTGAAATTTGTGTTATCACAGCACGCTTCGTTGACCTGCCAGTGACTCAGCATAAAAAAAACGGATCGAATTATATCAAGAACAAGTATATATTCAAGACCTTTCGAAGAATACTAGCTGTTCCTCACCTACACCTGTCTAACACAGACGTATGTAATTGTAAGTAAAAATAAAACATTCATGAATTTCTATTAACAGCACTGCAGTGTAGGGAAATAAAGAAAAAATTGAACAACAGGCCTGTACGGGACATTTTGAATAAAACATTAAATGTCTTTGAAGAAAATCTCCACCTTTGACCATCGTATATGTGAATTTATAATTTTCTCGAAATTCCAACTGTTTTCTCACGATTTCGTCGTACTTTTCGCAATCCAGAATAATTAAATAAAACTGTAACGTAATTCCAGATTGATCGTACACAGTGTGTTTTTACAATCGGGGATGACCAGAAACATACTTTCATCCATCATATTAATTCAAGGGTGCTTATTAAACATCAAATGAGGCCGCAGCATTCACCCAAAAAGATCCTCTTTCCGTTCTGTTTATTTCTGTATTTATTGGGATATTCCTCGATAAGAATTTTTTTTGGGGGAAAGTCACATTTGTATCTTAAAATATTTTCTAAATTTATTCGCAGACCAGGACTCCCGCTGCATTAATATAATTCTCGTAGAACTTATTAAGCACATGTGAAAATGGCCACCACGAAAACCTCGTAAGTGTCATTATTTCTTTTACAAAATATCCAAATATGTATATTCTTGGCAATTATACATGACAGATATATAAAAAAAAAGTATTGATTATTTGTTTACTTAACAATCACCTAAAAATATACAAGCAATGTTGTATTATGAAAATCTTTCGTAAAAAGAAGTCTTGCATAAATGAAATGTTCGTTCCCGAGATAACTCCTGAAATGGGGGGGGGGGATCAGTGTCGAGGAGGTGGGTGGGGGGGGGGAGGATATCACGGGGTCGTTGCATTGAGGAGGTAAAGAACGAAGCCATCTTAAGTCGCGGATCAAATGGATCCTCTCTGCATTCTGTGCCACAAATTTCATTATTTTAATATGACTACGAAACAGCACCTTACGATTGATTACTTTAATTTATCATCAAAAGGGCACTTAATGATTAAACTTTTCTTAAATGTCTCAACAAAAGGACATTTTTTAAAAACCACAAAATGACAAAGTAAGGTACCGGTATTTGTCCAAGATGTGCTTTTCTCATATGAAACGGGGCACGTCTTAATGATAACGATTATGTTACAAAACAGGAGGAACGTATCCCCTCGGATGCACAGCATCGGGTCAATCGCCCCTGGATAAAATACAAATTTTATAGAGATAAAAGAACATGTTTTGGTGGAGTATTTAGAAGTTTAAAACAGCGAACTAACATTAAGATTTAGCATTGCAGTATGAGGCACCGGCGTCATCGATCTCTGTACCCTTAAGTGAGCATTCCAGGGTTTAAGCATATTCTGTTGGTAAATATCTTTGACACATATGTAGCTATAGAGACTATAATATGTCTTAGAACTCAAAACTAAACTTCTGTCTGAAGTTAACCCGTGAAAACTTTACACCAAGTTGATTTTCTTTAATAGCGCCATCATTTGTTCATTAGCGGAGCCCTTGATAAAGTTAGCTTTCTTGAATAGCTCTACCAGCTACAACTTATGGGTGTCTAATTGTCTCACATATTTTGGCCTTAACACAAATTAATATGAATGTAATGCATGTGGTCAACACACAGCACCTGTTGCATTAGAAAATTACATAAGTACATATATACGATAACGATGAATATTGAAGATAAATAAATCCTAGTCAAGCAAACTAACTAATACCTATGCAATTTCATAAATTTGACTGAAACTGCTGCCTTTAACAATAATTAGGCCTATTGTCGGTGTTGTTATATTGTTAAAGGAATATTTTCATATCGGTACACACAGTAATTGCTTTGCATTGTTCTTCATTCTGAGTTTCATTTCGACTTTAATAGGATACTTATAATATGAATATTTTGTTCGGTCAATTTTTGCAATTTCAAGCACATTTTACTCCGCTTGCCAATTATACATCCATGTGGCGCCATGTACTTCCTTCACGCTTATGCGCGAGAATTTTGGTCTAAACTGTTGTAACTTTGTAAGTCATTGTACTATAGGCCAGTATCCTTATCATTAACATTAGGCATTGAACGTCACGTTTTCGAAGATTACTATGTCGGTTTATTGCTCTGGACAACTGCCATTGTGTTTCACGACTTTATATTTCCATTGTATTAATTATCAATAGATTTTTAAGGATTCAGTACCCCTCATAAGGCCTAGCGACTTCGAAGTCTGGGCGCTGTTCATCAACATTCCGTCGATCAAAAATCACTCTAAATTCTTCGTTACCACGGATACAAGCTTCCAACCTTGACCTTACTTTTCACTTTTTGCCTTCCACACACACAGCGTACGTACAACGATACCAAGATTCACTGTACAAGATGGCTACCAGGTTCGGTACATGGACGTGCTCGATACTGGCCGTTTGGCAGTCGCTGGATCTAGCGACGGGAAAAAGAACTCTTTTATCGATCTGTTTATGTTTAACATTAATCCTGATTCTCAGGAAAAACCGTTATTATTGACGCCAGAGCCCTATTTTTCTGAGGAATTTACCGAGTTTGGTTCATCATGGCGGTCTGTTTGTTTACTGGATGATCGTCTGTTTTTAACGTGTTGTAATGATACGATATCATTGCACGATAGTAGTAATGGCGGTCTGGTCAAGCAAGGGAAGTTTAACGGTGGAGCCTACTGTATGACAACCAGAGATGGTTTAGTGTATGTCGGTTTAAGATTCAGTAATGAGGTGATTGTCTTAGATGCGAGAGAATTGAGAATAAAGAAGACAATCGCCTTTAAAGGATTAGAAGGAGACTGGCCTGATGATATAACAGTTAGTAATAATAAACTGTTTGTCTGTACAGGCCGGTATAGGAGAGCTTATATGTGTAATAGTGAGGGAAGAACAGAACAGAAATATACAAACACACAGGACAGAGGTGCATGTAGTATAACAGTCAGTGAAGAGAAAGGATTAATATTTATATTATGGGGTAAAGGTGGGAGTAGACAAGTAGTTGTTTACTCTCTATCTGGGGGTCATTCTTCCATCTCTGGGGGTCATTCTTCCATCTCTGGGGGTCATATCTTGGCTTCTTTTAAAGTTCCTGATAATACCTGGAGAATCAGGATCAATAATAACATAAACAGATTGTTTTTGGTTACCAGCACAACTGGAGAAGTCTATGAATATCACACAGTAAGTACTGATGAAGGAAATATAGGCCTATGGTCAAAATTAGGAATATTTATCACTTTCATTAAAGCAATCCTTTTGATTGAAGCTCAACAAATTGGGTATCATTCTATGCGAACAAGTGACGAGAAGACACTCTTAGATGTTTTGAGATCTACTTTGCAAAATTTAATGAAAAATAAGTGCACAATTTTCCTTTGGGATTTGCTGATTCTGGTAAGGTTGTCATGGAAAGTGTTTTGCACTGTCAATTAAAATTGGTTTTCCTTATTTTCTCAGTCTTAATTGATTCAAAAATAAAGAAAATTGTTACTAGTGAATGCGGAATTTTATTGTTAACAAAAATGTCACTTTTTTGTTGAGATTGAGATCAAAATGGTGGAAAAGTAAGTGCAATTTAAAAAAAAAAATTTAGGCCATTGGATTTTTTATGCCTGTTGCAATAATAGAGCGACATACAAAATTTGGGAAATATTTGTTCTTATTTTCTGACTATACAACCTGCTAATTTTAACAAATATGATACTAGTGAATGCGGAATTTTATTGTGAACACAAAGATCACTTGCTTGTTAAGATGGAGATCAAAATGGTGGAAAAGTAAGTGCAATTTTTTTTTTAAATTTAGGCCATTGGATTTTTGATGCCTGTTGCAATAATAGAGCAACATACAAAATTTGGGAAATATTTTTTCTTATTTTCTGACTATACAACCTGCTAATTTTAACAAATATGATACTAGTGAATGCGGAATTTTATTGTGAACACAAATATCACATGTTTGTTAAGATGGAGATCAAAATGGTGGAAAAGTATATGTAATTTTTTTTTTTAAATTTAGGCTGTTGGATTCATGTTGCCCGTTGCAATAATAGAAACAAACTATTGTTCAAAACACAACAAGTTCAATTTTCCTTGAAATGAGGTAATATTCAAGAAAAATTCAGGGCAATATTTTTATCTTAATTTAGGCTATAGTTATTAGTTCAATTGTCTCTAGTGCACATGTATAGCAAATACTGCAGTGAGAATACCTTGATTTGTTGACAGTATTCAAGTCTTGATAAAATGGTATGACACAAGCTTCCTTCTATTTTGGGATGTAGGTTTATGTTTATTTAGGTGAAATTTTTTTTTAGGTTTATTTAGGTTTATTTAGGTGAAAATTTGTCAGAAATGCAGAGAAAGTAATGTATTACTAGTGTCTTCCTGTCAATTTGTGACAATAGACATCACTTTGTGTAAGTGAAGATACACAATATCCTGCCCAATTGTCTTAATATGTAGTAGATTAATTAACTTTAGTGAAGATCCCCATTCATTACAGTAGCTGTCACCAAGCACACAGTGTAACATATATGTAATTGCTATGCAGTGGCGGCGTCAGGAACTTTTTGTTGGGGAGGCTAAGGGGGGGCTAAGCCAATTTTTTGGGTGGCTTACAAGATTGAGTGATCCCCGTCCTGGGGGAGGGGTATAAGGGGAGCGGGTGCCCCCCTCCCCTGTTGAAATTTTTCCCAATCCTGGAAAGGCCTACATGCAAAATGGTGGCATTTAGCGAGGCTTTTGTCACCTGAAAATTTCTCCAAAAATATGCATTTTTTTGTGAGTAACTTTTAGTCAAATTAGAATGGAAGATACCAATTCACAGTTTTCGTATCACTAAAATATTACCTGCTGTGAAAGATCCAATTCCTTTGCTCAATTGTTATATCGCACTCTCTGACACAACTCTTGTTTTAGTCTGTATACACGCTGTTTGTGAAACGCACACGACATTGCTGTATGAGAACAAAATTCATCAAAATTTCCATTGACCATTGTAGCACTGCGTTATGGCTGACAAAATTTGGGTAGGCTATATTGTTTCAATGAGGTTTTTTTTTGTGCCTATTTCAGTTGGGGGGCTAATGGGGGGCTGACTACTTCAGTGGGGGGGGGGCTAAAGCCCCCCAAAGACCCCCCTTGGCGCCGCCACTGTTGCTATGCACATGGATTTAATGTGATCAAATTACTACCCATGTGAGAATGCAATACCACATGTTAACCAGTGTAATGACAATGGTCTTCTTGTCAGTAATAGACCTTTTTATATCATCAGACCACCCTCAGTAAATTATATCTAATGGGATTAATTAACCCAAGAAACTTTGTTATCATAGTATTATAATAAGTTGACAACTGCACATAACTTCACATAACTTCACTAATTGAATGTTTCACATGCATTCTTTGTCATGAAGCTGTAAATAGCTCATACAGTAACTGCAGTAGCTGCACATGCAATTTATACACCAATCTTAAAAAGTCTTGACAGTGCATATATATGCACTTTGATTATTCATGCATTGATCTGCAGCACATGTAGTTTAGCTGTGCAACTTACAAGCATACATACTTTCCAGTCTATAGTGCACTTCTAAGTTAGTTGTGTGTACTCATTCAGTAAATCTCTATTGCAAGATTGTAGGATTAAATAAATGAATCTTCTGTTAGTAAAATACTGCATCAATGATTGACATAGTACAGTAAATTCATGAAAACAACACAATTAAGGAAAATGTGAGTGGTAAGAAGGGGATTAGGGAGAGGGTTATTAATGTTGTTTTAATGTTATCGACCACCTACATTGCCCAGAATAGAAGACACTTTAACTAGTTCCCACACAAACACAGGTCACAATGTAGTGTTTATTACCTAAATTTGGAGAATAATGTTTAGCCAATAAACTATAATTTTAAGTTGGTGGGGCCAAGAATAAATCTACAACAATCTGCCTGATATAGCGTCATGTATAGAAGCATGTACCTGGACAGTCTTAAAAATCAATCCAACCAATTGTTTTCTTTTAATACTTTTAATTTATTCTGAAATACATGTAAAAGATTGTTGTTAGAGGAATTCGGGTAAAACACAGTCACACAATCAACACTTATATTAAAAGATATCCTTCCCTTGGAATGTGTTGCTGTCTTAATGCGTCAACATTGTACATCTATTTTTTCTTATAGTCACCAGTATATTTATATGATTTTGTTTTTGTTGTCTTTTGTTATAGAGTGACATCTTTACCTTTGATAGCCTCCTGATCCACTCAGAGTCATTTATTGAGAAAGATGACTGTCAGAAGCTACTTGACTACTTTGAAGTTCCAGCTAAGGAGTCAAAGGACATTATTAAGAGTGATGTACCCTTTTCTTCTCTTGTCCACCATCTCAGAGAAGCAGGGAAGGTCTCTGTTGATGACATCAGCCATTTAATGACAGCATGCTCTAACAAAGGACTGAGTAAATTGGTGGCAGTATTGACTGTCTACCAACAAGTTCAAGGTAAGTTTATATCAGAGAGCTTAACAAGTTGAATATGTTGTGAATCACAAAACATTCAAACTCTTGCCCACACAAAGAATAAAATGGTTTGAGCTAATATTGTATCGTTGTAAAGTTCTATTTGGGGTCCTGAAGGGGATCTTGGGGGGGGGGGACAATCCACGCAAATGAAAGGGAACGTTGTTTAACTGCAATCTATTCCACAAATTGGCAGCATGCACGAACCTAGATGAACATGCAGCATACAAAAGGATACAATGAGCTGTAATGGAGCAGTAATGGAGCAGTAAAGGAGCAGCATTTAACAAGATGTATGAAACATGAATAGAACAATATACTATATATGCCTCCTTGCAATATAACCCGGCTAACTAGTGTCCATCAACACTCTCTAATTAAAACGTTAAGAAGTAGCAACCATAGTGCATGAGAACCCCACCAGTGTAACTCTTGAATTTCCTTTGAACTGATCTGACAGTCCACAACAATTATGATATACCCAATTGACTAATTGGAAACATGATAAAATAATAACAAATAACGCAGCAGATCAGAACCACTTCAATCACATCCTAACAGTCACAAGTGAAGAATACAAGAACCTATACCCAACTTGATCATACCCCTTTAATATGAATGTCAAGTTATGATGAATACAAAGATGAATACCAAATTAATTAATAACTATGCCTTTACTTTAATCATTATTCATCACCAGAATTATCTTTGAATACAAGCCGGTTATCCATTCATTTTACTTGCATTTGTTCACATGAAATTCTCTGTACACATTATTTTGTATCTGTACTGCATACTGCTTTAAGGTAATGCTTAAATGATGAGAACCAAATAGCAACCCCATTAATAACAATTAAGCTTAACAAGGTAATGGTTAAATGACATCCAAAATACAAATACATCAGAATATGCCCTGACATGACTACTCTAACTCACCAGACCACAACCAGGTACACTACAGTACTTTAATGTAGGTGTATTATGATGAGACTCTACTTCTACAAACCCTCTGAACCATCAGGAATCTACTGTAAAGAAGTTATGATAATAACCAACAGTTGAACTAGCTATTAACACACAACCAACACAACCAGACACCAACCTGCAGCTATACATGTCAAAAGTAACAAGCTGTGTTGAAATCCTGACACAAATATTTACAGCAACAATCAAGAAATAAAGAGACCAAACAAAATACAATTTAAGAAGTTATTGAAGAGTAGAAGTAACAGCTTATTTCATATAAATTCCTGGCACAAAGCTTATATTTACTGCATATCCTAGCACAAAACTGACAAAAGTGTAACAGAACATTTTGCTTCACTATGCTGCTTTAATGCTGGCATGCACTAACACTAAATGTATTGATTAAGAACAACAAAGATCCACATTGTACAGTACTAACTTTCCACTGCACTGCCCAGAAACAAATACCAACATATATCTAACTCAATATATACAGAAATTATGATTAGAGTACAACAATGTAAGGTCTACAATATTGCTAACCTAACCTTAAAGGTACACACTTCCTTAACACTGTGGAGATCTACCTAACACTGAACACCTCATTTTGAATGCATAGCCACATATGAACATATAATTGACAGTTACTGACTCTTTAACCTTTCTATAGAACTAGGAAGTAGCATAATTGATAAAGCAACAATATACACTCATAAACCCCAGAACTAAACTCTTCTCTCAATGAACTAATTAATGTTAACAATTAAATGAAAAATTTGATGACTGGAGGCACTCTGAGCGATTGATTGATAACAAGCTGTGTTGAACCTGACACAAATGTTTACAATATAACAATCAAAATGCAATTAAAGAAGTAAGTAAAGAATAGAAGTAAGAGCTTATTTCATATAAATTCCTAACACGAAGCTCAGATGCACTGTTCCACCTAGCACGGAAGTGTTACATAACATTCAGCCAGTTGGGGCAATTTTCTAATGCTAATACCTCCATAAACTGTACTCCAATATCATGCTTCAAAGCACTGGTACAAACAGTTCCTAACCTTGATCTGATAGAAACATGATATATTCATATTACTCGTACTCACAATACCAGTGCTCTGCAGCGGGACATGACACTAGAGTATAGGAAAATTGTTCTAACTGGATGGAACACGTTGCTCCACTTTGCTGATTTAATGCTGGTGTGGACTAACACTATTGTATTGATTAACAACAACAAAGATTCACGTTGTAAGCTTTCAACTGCACTGCCCAGAAACAAATACCAACATATACAGTATCTAATTCAGCATAGATCCATATCCAGAAATTATGAATCGAGAACAACACGGTGTCTACAATACTGTTAACCTCATCTTAAAGGTTCACACTTTCTTTAACACTTTGAGATCTCCCTCACACTAAACCCCACATTTTGAATGCATAGCCACATATGTACACACAATTGACAATTACTGACTCTTTAACCTTTCTATAGAACTAAGAAGTAGCATAATTGATAAAGCCACACCATGTCGAGTCAGCCATGCATTTATCATGGGTTATCTTAAGCATGAACCTCCAATATATACTCATAAACCCCAGAACTAAACTCTCAAAGTACTAATGTTAACCATTAAAGGAGAAATACCTGGAGGCACTCTGATCGAGTCATTGACCGCGACATCTTATAAGTAAATATATTCTTTTAAGTCACTGTACCACAGCCTTATCCTACACACAATACACAGTGCAATGCAGTATAGCTCATGTCAGCCCTCATTGCAGTAGGGGTCAAGTAGAAGTCCTTTAAATAAGGACAATTTAAGGCATGTTGTATTAGCCCAAAATATGCTAGATATTCATGGACACCTTTGGTCAAAATTCTTAAACTGTTTTTGGTTCCTTGCTTTAGCAAAAGGAACCTATGCAGTCAGGTTGGCGTGTGTGTGTATGTGTGTATGTGTGTGTGTGTGCGTCTGTGACACTTGCTTGGGTACGCTCTATCTCAATAAGGGAATGTTGGATTGAGGCCAAACTTGGACTATAGATCCGCCATATGGAGAAGGTGTGCCCTATTGTTTTTGGCGCTCACAAAGGTCACCAAAGGTCAGTTATGGTCCAAACTCCGAAAATATTAAAACTGCAATAACTCCCAGTGCCAATGTGCGACAAGGTTGATATTTTGGGACAAGTTGTGAACTGAATAGGGAAACATTTTCAAACTTAACGGTCATGTGATCCGAGGTCACCAAAGGTCAATTAATGATAAAAAAACTAGTATTTTTGCGATAACTTGAGAACGATTTGTCCGTTTGGGTTGGGAGTTGCCTCAATGTCATCCAATTGTCGACCCGCATCTTGGTGACCCTTGACCTCAATTTGACCTCTGGTGACCTTTTCGTGTTTTGGGGATTTTTACAGTTTCGATGCTATTTTCAGATGTCAAAGGTACCTTCTGATCATAAATGTCAATAGGTTGACCCCGTGTGACCTTTATGTGCGAAGTTATATGGGGTCAAAGTTTTTCGGTCGGAGTTAGGACGGTTGTACAGACTTTTCGTTTTGTTTTTTGGAATCAGGAGATTAAATTACATCTGAAACCAAGGTCAAAAGGTCAAAGGTCACATTAGAAAAAATGTGCTTATTTTGGGAGGAAACAGGAAAAAATGAAAATGTTTGGTTTTGATGCTAGATTTGGATATCAAAGGTACCTTCCGATCAAAAATGTCAATTGGTTGACACCTGTGTGACCTTCGTGTGCGAAGTTATACAAGGTCAAAGTTAATTTTTAGACATTTAATGCAATAACTCCCAGTGCCAATGTGCGTCAAGGTTGATATTTTGGGACAAGTTGTGGACTGGTTAGGGGAACATTTTCAAACTTAACGGTCATGTGATCTGAGGTCACCAAAGGTCAATTAATGTTAAAAAACTAGTATTTTTGTGATAACTTGAGAATGAATTGTCCGTTAGGGTTGGGAGTTGCTTCAATGTAATCCAATTGTCGACCCACATCTGGGTGACCCTTGACCTCAATTTGACCTCTGGTGACCGTTTTAGTGTTTTGTGGATTTTTACAGTTTTGATGCTATTTTCAGATGTTAAAGGTAACTTCTGATCATAAATGTCAATGGGTTGACCCCCGTGTGACCTTCGTGTGCGAAGTTATATGAGGTCAAAGTTAATTTCAGACATTTAATGCAATAACTTCCATTTCCAAGGTGTGACAAGGTTGATATTTTTGGAGTAGTTGCAAATGGTATAGGGGAATATTTTCAAACTCAACGGTTATGTGATACAAGGTCACCAAAGGTCAATTAATGATAAAAAATTAGTATTTTTGCGATAACTTGAGAATGAATTGTCCGTTAGGGTTGGGAGTTGCTTCAATGTAATCCAATTGTCGACCCACATCTGGGTGACCCTTGACCTCAATTTGACCTCTGGTGACCGTTTTAGTGTTTTGTGGATTTTTACAGTTTCGATGCTATTTTCAGATGTTAAAGGTAACTTCTGATCATAAATGTCAATGGGTTGACCCCCGTGTGACCTTCGTGTGTGAAGTTATATGAGGTCAAAGTTAATTTTCAGACATTTAATGCAATAACTCCCAGTTCCAAGGTGTGACAAGGTTGATATTTTTGGAGTAGTTGCAAATGGTATAGAGGAATATTTTCAAACTTAACGGTTATGTGATACAAGGTCACCAAAGGTCAATTAATGATAAAAAACTAGTATTTTTGCGATAACTTGAGAACAAATTGTCCGTTAGAGTTGGGAGTTGCTTCAATGAAATCCAATTGTCGACCCGCATATGGGTGACCCTTGACCTCAATTTGACCTCTGGTGACCTTTTTGTGTTTCGGGGATTTTTACAGTTTCGATGCTATTTTCAGATGATAAAGGTACCTTCTGATCATAAATGTCAATGGGTTGACCCCCATTTGACCTTCGTGTGCAAAGTTATTTGAGGTCAAAGTTAATTTTCACACATTTAATGCAATAACTCCCAGTGCCAAGGTGTGACAAGGTTGATTTTTTTGGACAAGTTGCAAATGGTATAGGGGAAGATTTTCAAATTTAACGGTCATGTGATCCAAGGTCACCAAAAGTCAGCTAATGTTAAAAAAGTAGTATTATGGGGGGAGAAAATGGGCAAAGAAAAAATGTTTGAAATTTTTATACTTTTGATGCTATATTCACGTCTCACCAATCAGAAATGTCAACATGTTGACCTCAGGGTGACCTTTGTTTTAAGTTACATACAAGTTCAAAGTTAATTTTCAGACATTTAATGCAATTAAATCTCAATGCCAAGGTGTGACATGGTTGATATTTTGGGACAAGTTGTGAATGGGGTGGTGGAACATTTTGAAACTTAAAGGTCATGTCATCTGAGGTCACCATTGTTAGCATATCTGTTGACACGCTTGTAAGTCTCTTATATTTCTTACATTTTCGACGCCATATTTAGATCTCAAAAGTGCCTTTTGATCCAAAATCCAATCACATTTTGTGATCACAAAAGTGTTGGCTATAGTGTTGGTTACTTTATGGGAACATGTAGGACCACAATTACTTGGACTTTTTCAGCCCAATCTTGCTTGATAATATGATGTTTATTGTCATATACCCCAAGCAAGGAACCACAGTGCCCTTGGGCTCTTGTTGGTTCCTTGCTTTAGCAAAAGGAACCAATGTAGTCAGGTTGGCGTGTGTGTGTGTGTGTGTGTACGTGTGTGTGTGCGTCTGTGACACTTGCTTGGGTACGCTCTATCTCAATAAGGGAATGTTGGATTGAGGCCAAACTTGGACTATAGATCCGCCATATGGAGAAGGTGTGCCCTATTGTTTTTGGTGCCCACAAAGGTCACCAAAGGTCAGTTATGGTCTAAAAACCGAAAATATTAAAACTGCAATAACTCCCAGTGCCATTGTGTGACAAGGTTGATATTTTGGGGCAAGTTGTGAACTGGTTAGGGGAACATTTTCAAACTTAACGGTCATGTGATCCGAGGTCACCAAAGGTCAATTAATGATAAAAAACTAGTATTTTTGCAATAACTTGAGAACGAAATGTCTGTTAGGGTTGGGAGTTGCCTCAATGTAATCCAATTGTCGACCCGCATCTGGGTGACCCTTGACCTCAATTTGACCTCTGGTGACCTTTTCGTGTTTTGGAGATTTTTACAGTTTCGATGCTATTTTCAGATGTCAAAGGTACCTTCTGATTTTAAATATCAATAGGTTGACCCCGTGTGACCTTTATGTGCGAAGTTATATGGGGTCAAAGTTTTTCGGTCGGAGTTAGGACGGTTGTACAGACTTTTCGTTTTGTTTTTTGGAATCAGGAGATTAAATTACATCTGAAACCAAGGTCAAAAGGTCAAAGGTCACATTAGAAAAAATGTGCTTATTTTGGGAGGAAACAAGCAAAAAAGAAAATGTTTGGTTTTGATGCTAGATTTGGATATCAAAGGTACCTTCTGATCAAAAATGTCAATTGGTTGACACCCATGTGACCTTCGTGTGCGAAGTTATACAAGGTCAAAGTTAATTTTCAGACATTTAATGCAACAACTCCCAGTTCCAAGGTGTGACATGGTTGATATTTTTGGACAAGTTGCAAATGGTATAGGGGAATATTTTCAAACTTAACGGTCATGTGATCCGAGGTCACCAAAGGTCAATTAATGTCAAAAAACTAGTATTTTGGGGGTAGAAATGGGCAAAGAAAAAAGGTTTGAATTTTTATAGTTTGATGCTCTAATTTAGGTCTCATCCATCAAAAATGTCAATAAGTTGACTCAAGGTGACCTTTGTATGTTAAGTTATATGAGGTCAAAGTTAATTTTCAGACATTTAGTGTAATAACTCCCAGTGCCAAGGTGTTACACAGTTGATATTTTGAGACAAGTTGCAAATGGTATAGGGGAATATCTTCAAACTTAAAGGTCATGTGATCCGAGGTCACCAAAGGTCAATTAATGATAAAAAACTAGTATTTTTGCGATAACTTGAGAACAAATTGTCCGTTAGGGTTGGGAGTTGCTTCAATGTAATCCAATTGTCGACCCGCATCTGGGTGACCCTTGACCTCAATTTGACCTCTGGTGACCTTTTTAGTGTTTTGTGGATTTTTACAGTTTCGATGCTATTTTCAGATGTTAAAGGTAACTTCTGATCATAAATGTCAATGGGTTGACCCCCGTGTGACCTTCGTGTGAGAAGTTATATGAGGTCAAAGTTAATTTTCAGACATTTAATGCAATAACTCCCAGTTCCAAGGTGTGACAAAGTCGATATTTTTGGAGTAGTTGCAAATGGTATAGGGGACTATTTTCAAACTTAAAGGTTATGTGATACAAGGTCACCAAAGGTCGATTAATGATAAAAACTAGTATTTTTGCGATAACTTGAGAACGAATTGTCTGTTAGGGCTGGGATTTGCTTCAATGTAATCCAATTGTCGACCGCATCTGGGTGACTCTTGACCTCAATTTGACCTCTGGTGACCTTCAAGAGTTTTGAGGATTTTAACAGTTTCGATGCTTTTTTTCAGATGTTAAAGGTACCTTCTGATCATAAATGTCAACAGGTTGACCCCTGTGTTCACGACCTTCGTGTGCAAAGTTATAATGGGGTCAAAGTTTTCGGTCGGAGTTAGGATGGCTGTAAAGAATTTCCATGTTGTTTTTTGGAATCAGGAGATCAAACTACATCTGAAACCAAGGTCAAAGGTCACATATGAGAAAAGAAATGCTTAATTTGGGAGGAAACGGACGAAAAAGAAAATGTTTGGTTTTTTATGCTAGATTTGAATGTCAAAGGTACAGTACCTTCCGATCAAAAATGTCAATGGGTTAACTCCCGGGTGAGCTTTGTGTGTGAAGTTATACGAGATGAAAGTAAATTTTCAGACATTTAATGAAATAACTCCCAGTTCCAAAGTATGACAAGGTTGATATTTTGGGACAAGTTGCAAATGGTATAAGGAGAGTATTTTCAAACTTAAAGGTCATGTGATCCAAGGTAACCAAAGGTCAATGGTAATGTTAAAGGTAATGTTAAAGAAATAGTATTTTGGGTGGAGAAAATGTGCAAAGAAAAAAAGTTTGAATTTTTACAGTTTTGATGCTCTATTTAGGTCTCACCGATCAAAAATGTCAATGGGTTGACCCCCGGGTGACCTTTGTGTGTGAATTTATGTGTACAAGTTCATAGTAAATTTTTAGACATTTAATGCAATTAACTCACTGTGCCAATGTCTGACACGATTTATGTTTTGGGACAAGTTGTGAATGGGGTGGTGGAACATTTTCAAACATAACGGTCATGAGATCTGAGGTCACCAATGTTATCATATCTGTTGACCCGCTTGTAGGTGACCTTATATTTCTTACATTTTCGACGCCATATTCAGATCTCAAAAGTGCCTTCCGTCCGATCAAAAATCCGATCACATTTTTGTGATCACTAAAGTGTTGGCTACAGTGTTGGTTACTTTATGGGTACATGTAGGACCACAATAGCTTGGACTTATTAGACTATTTGAGCACAATCTTGCTATGATAATATTATGTGTATTGTCATATACCCCTATGCAAGGAACCACAGTGCCCTTGGGCTCTTGTTAAATTTTGTAATTTAGTATCCTTGATGTATTTGAGGATCATTGAAAGAGTTCTACTTAGTTAAATTCCTCAGAAGCAGTGCCAAATTCAACACCAAGGAAAGTGAAAGATTAGCATGGCCACCCTTAATATATATAACATTATAAAGTTGGACCAAATAAGAGCTCACTAAATTTGATGTAAATTTGTCAAAATATTTTCCTGGAAGTTTTAACCGCAGCAATTTTTAAGATACATTGAACTGTATTCATTTGCATAACTAAATCTCTTGGGTGGAAGACAATGTTTAACCATGTTTGCATCTTATATGTATGTTTCAGATTCAAAGTTGACCAAGACAGTACTAAAAGATCAACTAAAGAAATCTGAAGACAAAAGGCAGGAACTCTCTGTCAATCTAACTGAATCAGAATATGAAAAACAACAGCTCACTGGAAGACTAAAGACAACAGAGGAGGAAAGAAACCAACTGACTGGAAGACTTAAGACAACAGAGAAGGAAAAACAACAATTGAGAGATACATTTAAGGCAAAAGAGGAGGAAAGACAACAATTGAAATATACATTGAAGGCAACAGAGGAGGAAAGACAACAGCTGACTGGAAGACTTAAGAAAACAGAGGAGGAAAGACAACAATTGAAAGATACATTGAAGGCAACAGAGGAAGAAAGACAACAGCTGACTGGAAGACTTAAGACAACAGAGGAGGAAAGAAAACAGCTGACTGGAAGACTAAAGACAACAGAGGAGGAAAGACAACAATGCAAAAAGAGATTGAAGGTAACAGAGGAAGAAAGACAAAAAGTTACTGAAAGATTTAAGACAACAGAGGAGGAAAGACAACAATTCAAAGAGAGATTGAAGGCAAGAGAGGAAGAAAGACAACAGCTGACTGGAAGACTAAAGACAACAGAGGAGGAAAAACAACAATTCAAAGACACTTTGAAGGCAACAGAGGAAGAAAGAAAACAGCTGACTGGAAGACTAAAGACAACAGAGGAGGAAAGGCAACAGCTGACTGGAAGACTACAGACAACAGAGGAGGAAAGACAACAATTGAAAGAGAGACTAAAGACAACAGAGGAGGAAAGACAACAATTGAAAGATACATTGAAGGCAACAGAGGAAGAAAGACAAAAAGTTACTGAAAGATTAAAGACAACACAGGAGGAAAGACAGCAATTCAAAGAGAGATTGAAGGCAAGAGAGGAAGAAAGACAACAGCTGACTGGACGACTAAAGACAACAGAGGAGGAAAAACAACAATTCAAAGATACATTGAAGACAACAGAGGAGGAAAGACAACAGTTGAAAGATACATTGAAGGCAACAGAGGAAGAAAGACAACAGCTGACTGGAAGACTTAAGACAACAGAGGAGGAAAGACAGCAATTTAAAGAGAGATTGAAGGCAAGAGAGGAAGAAAGAAAACAGCTGACTGGAAGACTTAAGAAAACAGAGGAGGAAAGACAACACTTCAGTGATGAACTGAAGACATTCAAGGATGAGAAAGAAGAATTACTTCAGCAGCAGAAAGAGGTTAGACTTCCCATAGCATGTGATTATAGATACTGTAACTGATGACCAAGTTACCTGACTTGGGTCATGAGAAATTTAGTCACTTTGGACAAGAATACCTTTCTGCTTGATCCATTTGTGAATTTTAAGTTACCATTTGCAAACACAACATGCATTTTAAGAAATAAGGGAATGGTTATTATGTCTAAAAGTAGATGTTAAATGATAAACATGTATTAAGAGCATTTGTCTCAAGAATAGTATGCAAGCATGATGTTTACTTCATATGATGTACAGTTGCTGTCACTGTATTAATATATAGGTCAACGTTCATTTGTGGTTCAGAGAGGCCAATCAGAACATGCACAGGTAAAAGTCTTTAATCCCTTTATCTCAAGAACAGAACTTTCAGAGAGTACTCATTTCCTGGTGGAATATGCTCTTTTAATGTGGAAGTTTGCTACTCAGCTGAAGTTAAACTGTATTGTTCTAATTGTTTAGTTACAAGTGACAGTTTACATTAACCAGCACAACTAAACAAAGGAATTTGTCATGTGCAATGGCAAAATATGTAGTACATTGAAGCATGTTACATCACAACATAAAATTAATTCAACTGATATATATCATTGAACATCTGTCCTTCAATGTGATAGGCCTACATTCCTATTCTAGAACGGTAATCCCACCATTCCTGGCAATTCCACTTGAAGGCAATTTGGTCACAAATCTCAGCACTACTTTATTGTAAACATGTGATTTCTCTGAGCCAGGTAGTAATTTTGCAATAGTCACACCCTCAAGTAGGTGGTCAAAAGCTTATCAGTTCAGCCTGCCTGAAAATAAGTGTGAAGAGTGTTGTCAACTTGAATAATGTTCTCCCTTCAGAGACAGGCTACTTCATAAATGTTTGATTCCTTGCCGAAGGCAGAAGGAACCTATGCGATGGTGATTACGTGTGTGTGTCTGCGTGTGGGTGCACTAATTTTGTTTGTATTCTGACTGAGGACTTGAAAAAAAGAATTTCAGTTCCTCTGTTGTGATTTCTAAAAATTCACCATGTCCTCGAAAGAATTCTATTATAATGGGGTATTGTTTTGGGTTAGGGTACATGGATTTGAACAACGGAAAAAACAATGGGATCCTCGGTCTGAATGTAAAACACACCTGGGTGTGGGTTTGTGTATGTGACGCTTTGGCTTGTAAACACGATATCTCAAGAGCCAAACATTTCCTAAAATAGAAATTTGGTTTGTAGGTAAGTAGATGGTTCATATTGTGTTTCATGGAGGTCAAAGGTCATTTGAGTTCAAGGTATGAAAACCTTGTAAACACAATATTTCAAGAATTCAAAGTTGCTTAAACTTCAAACTTAGTATGTGGGTAGCCATTAGTTATTAGATGTTCTCTAACCTTTTTCATGGAGGTCAAAGGTCACCAGAGATCAAAGGCTAACAACCGAGTAAACATGATATCCCAAGATGCAGAAGTTTCTTGAACTTGGTATGTTGGCAGCCCTTGCTGAGCAGATGACCTCTATTGTTTTACATGGATGTCAAAGGTCATTTGAGGTCAAGAGAGGTCAAGGTCTGAAAACCTTGTAAACCTGATATCTCAAGAAGTGAAAGTTGCTTGAACTTTATACTTAAGTATGCAGATAACCTTAGGTGATAAGATGTTCTATATTATTTTTCATGGAGGTCAAAGGTCATATTAGGTCTGAAAACTTTGTAAACATAATATATCTCAAGAAGTACAACTTGCTTGAACTTTAAACTAAATATGTTGGTAGCCCTTGGTGAGCAGATGATGCCTATTGTTGGTTTTGATGAATATCGTAACCTTTGCAATCATGATGGCTATGTGTGTATGTATATATATGTGTGTGTGCATTTGTGACGCCCAGCTTGTAAACACGATATCCCAAGAAGGGAAACTTTGACCAAGTTCAAGAAGCTTATTTTTTTCTGTGGTGGTCAAAGGTCATTTGAAGTCACTAGGGGTCAAAATGTGGAAACCTTGTAAACACGATATCTCAAGTAAAGACACTTTGGCAGACATCATATAGTGTGTAGAGGTACCACATTGAGTAAAAGGAGCCTATTGTTTCTGTTGAGGTCAAAGGTCATTTGAGGTCACTAGGGGTCAAAATGTGGAACCATGTTTAACACAATATTTCAATATTAAATAAGGACTGATGTCATATTAGTATCTATCAAAGTTGATGTATCTATCAAATTTGATGTATCTATCAAATTTAGTACAAGAAGCCTGTTGTTGAGGTCAATGGTCATTCCAGGACAGCCTGTGTCATTTTGAATTTATTGTTTGTCATATCACACTGCTCACTGTATTACTAATATCAAGTATGTTGGATACCCTCACTATACATTGCATCAGATTCAGAAAATAGCTCATAATACATCATCGAAACCACTATGCATTATTGCATTCTGGTTTTTCATGGAGGTCAAGGTAGTTTGAGGTCAACAGATTTGGAAGTCTGAGAAATTTAAAAATGCAAGCACTTCAGAAGTTGTGACTTCAAACTGATCTCCATTTGCTATTTACATGTGTACAGTTTTCCTTGAGGTCAAAGGTCAATTACATGTTACAGTCAGAATGAGTCTGATTATGCAGATGTGAAGTTTTTTGATCTGCAAACCTCTTTGCATAGGTATGAATTACTCAATTCTGCAAGACTTGCCATTTCTGCTCAGCAATTCAGATCGTTGTAAAATCTTGTAGCTAAAGTTTCATATTGGCAAGGAATCACTAAGTCATTTAACTTTCTGGTTATGTGTGGCGAGTAACCACTGGGAGTTGCATCGTTCTTGTCTCGTTCATTGTGTTGTTTACATGAAAGGAGCTGGAAGAGGCTAAATCAAGTCTGAGAGCAACAAAAGATGAACTTGTGAAGTCACAACTGGAATATGCCAAAGAATCCATGGCCTTACAAGAGGTCCTGAAGCAGACTAGGGAAGCCTTGAATCAGCAACAATTGGTTAGTATAATTAAGTACAGTATAGTGTATCTGTAGTTAGTATACCACCAGTATCAAATTAAGTGTGTTTACAAAGTTAGCAAAGTATTGTGACTAGACCATTAATGTGTTGAATTTATTATATCATATTCCACTGTTGATGGTATTACGATGTGACAACATAATCTTGAGCTAACCAAAAGTGTTCTAAACTCATGGTACATTTGACTACAAATAGTGTGAAATGTATAATGAGTACATTCACCTAGATGTTAAAATCAGTTGCTTTTATCAGCTACTGTAAATACTCAATTGGTGTTACTTGACAGGTGACACAAAGGAAAACAGAGGTTCTTTTTAAAGTTTCACTACACCAAATAAGATATCTCTCCTATGTTGTTTATTTTCAGGCTTCATCCGCTTCTATTACGGAGGGAGAAACCCTACTTGAAGGACATGAAACTCCAGACATATCACAGGAATCAACTTTGGCAGGTAGGATCACAATAAAAAGATACAGTAATTACTGCTGCTGGTTGTAAATTTCCAGGCAGTTTAATGTTTCCTTATATAAGTCTGCTTATCCTTAAAAAGTCCTACCTGGAGATTTTCACAGCTGTCAGTGGAGATGTACGGAGAGTGTAGAGGGGGGGGGGGTTGGTGGGGGTAGTGACTTGAGTCATTTTAAGTAGTGTAGAATGGATTATCTTATGTCTTTTATGTTAAGATATTAAAAGTCAAAAGAGCTCTGCAGAGGTCTAATTTACATTAAGGAGTATCACAGAAACAGGTTAAATCGTTTTGATTCCTTGAATCTTTGCGATGGTGATGACGTGTGTGTGTGTATGTGTAACTTACTCGTAAACGTCAGAAGGAAAACTGGGGTACATTTCACATTTGGTATGTAGGTTCCCCTTACTTAGAACTGGTTTTGGATTGTTGTTGGCAGAGGTAAAAGGTCATGCGGGTCATCACAGGTCAAATTATGTAAACATTGTTTACACAATAATATCTCAAGAAGTGGAAGTTCAGGTAGTTCAAACTTGTTGTGTAGCTTGCTGTTGGTGAGCAAAGGATCTGTAGTGATTTTTATGTGAATATCAAAGGTCATTGGAGGCCAACTGAGGGAAACATTAAGACAATCTTATAAACATGATGTCTCACGGAAGGTAACCTGTTCAAATCTTATGTAGCTTGTGGATTTCCTGTAATTAGCGAATCCTATTGTTTGTGGTGAAAGGTCATTTTGGGTCAGCAGAGAGCAAAATGTGATTATATCAAAAGTGCAATATCTCCAGAACCAGAATATTATAGGAAGTCATATATGCATGGTATGATCGCCTTGTGAATTTATAGTTTGTACACAATATGGTGTAGGTCAGAGTTCATTTGAGGTCACCAGGTGTGAATACGTGAACACTTTGTAAATATATCCAGATAGGAAACTGCAGTAGCTGGTAAATATGGCTACGGCTTCTCTATAATGAATACTAAAACCTATTGTTATTGGTGGACGGTACAGGTTATTTGGGTTCACCAAAGGTTACATTCTGGAAATTATTAACATTACATCATAAGATAGGCAGCTTCAGAATAGATCAGAATATCATAGAGGTATATGACTTTCCTATAATGTGTACAAGAGCCCAGTAATTCTTTTTGAAGGTCAAAGGTCAAAAAAAGTGTAAACACCTTGAAAGCACTATAGCTGGATAATTTTGTTTTCAAGAGAGACTTCTACATTAATTCAAGTCAGTGGCTAACAGAATTTAATTTTTGAACATCTTTCTTTATAACTAGGAATGTGGTCTGTAATAAGCGTTTGGTTTCAGCATGACTTTTTTGTGCAAGGACATGGTGTACATAAAAGCACATAATCCTCTGGTAGGCATGCGGTCACTATCTAATACAAACAAAATAACACATCTAGGTATCTGTTGTATATCTGATCCAAGTATTAGCAATTTTAATTTAACTAAGTTCATTTAGGACGCGATCATACACCCATTTAGGAGATGTGTAAAAAAAAAAAAACATACGAAGCATGGAGGGTCATGTGATGTGCTCCATGGTAACAGTTATAATTTCTATCATATATAACCAAATAATGACATAACAAGAAATTGAATTAAACGGTACATTAGATCTTCATCTGGCTAGATATCAACTGAATACAGTGACTGTGTCAGGGGAAAGTAAGCTTGAGAGAACTGTGCTAAGCACGGCTCCTACAGGTTGAATCACACTGAATACAATTGGTGAAAGTTACAACTTAGATACTCTTTGACAATGGATTACAGAGGATGGGACAGGAAGTTACTCTGTCCACATATTTAACTTTCTCCTTAAACAGAGCTGGGTTAAGCTACTGAGAAATGACCAAACTATGACATCATTGGGAATGACATCATACTGAAAGTTATTTGATTGGTAGAGATCTGACATTCCTTGCACAGACAGGTGTAGCAGGGTTTCTGTTGTAGAGACTTACTGTAGAGGTCAAAGTGTTAGTGATCTACGGGGACTTAGAAGTTTGAAAAGTATATTATTATGTTGTTGGCTTGTAAATAGAAACTGTTAGTAACTTTCTGGGAAGTGTGATGTAAGAAGACTTCCTGTCCGTGCATATAGTAGCTATAGCTGAGAGATTGTAAAGGTGAACCTAGGGTAAGGGGAAGGGGAGGTAGAGTGGTAAAATGCTCTCTATAGATCAAGCATTTTCTCACACACAAAAAATGAATCTCAACATCGTCATCAATTCATCATCCAAACTAGAGCAATTAATATCAAACGTGCAGTAAACGCCTGTTAAAGGTGTGGTGTTTGGATACAAAACTCCTACAAATTTGAACTGACAGAGGGTTAAATTAACATACATGTTAAGGAGCAGCATGGCCCTTCATGGTTGGTATGTTTCTATAGTGTATAGTATGATGTCCAGATGTTTATGTTGCTGGGGTCAACAAGCAAATAACATAAAGCATACCAACACCTCCAATGTCTTTTTTGTGAAATATTATAGAAAATAAAAGCCTTACCTAATTCCTCGTTATGATGTTTCGACTTGTCGGTCATCAAGTGAGGTAGAGCACACCAGGATCCTAAAATCTGAAGAGTATTTATGATTTTGAAATCATTTTATGTTAAATATCATCAAAAGGCTATTGCAATGCTTTAAAAAGGTGCCAGTAATGTTGGTATGGTAACACTGAGGCTTGTTGTGTAGATGAGCAGTTACATCAACAGTACTTTAAAAAGCAATTAAATTTATTCATATTCCGCATACATTATAGCTTATTCAGCTATAGAACTGATTTTAAAGAAAAGTATTTTGTTGTTATATATCAATGTACAAGTCAATCTAATAATCAACTGATAACTAGGAAAATGTGATCTCATCTATAGTCAGTTTATCAATTGTCTTCTTGTGCTGAGTGTAATCCTTAACTCTATTTTATCCTTTTATTTTCATTTTAGCTGATTACGGCAGATTAATGGTCAATGTTGCCGATGATCTTACTCTAGACAGCACTCTGAAATTAGCAACTCTGTTTGGTCTACCACCAGCAGAAACTGATATGTTACGCAGGGTTTCTCTGATAGAGACACCAGGAATCACTCTGATTAACTTCATGAAGACACGAAACATCATCAATTTGTACGATGTCACTAACCTACAAAAGGGTTTGGTTTATATTCAGCTAAACCGAACAAATGAAAACCTTTTAGCTCCATATCAGTCTAAAGTTGACCCCTTTCAGTTTGAGGAGAACCAAGCACCAGAACTGCTTGCCTGGCCTGGTAAGTATGAATAAAATGATGCAATCAAATACATTAAACAAACATATTACAGTACAGTCAGGGCTTAATATGCTGCTTTCAGGCAACTTGTTATTTTAAACTATTTACTATCACTGTGCATGTATGGTAAAAGTAATTATAAGTGGATCTTTTTGTCACTTATTTGTTGCCATTTGGTTCATTTTTTTGTCATAAAAAGATTGAAAATACAAAAACCCTCAAATTTAGGTCCCATGGGATTAGCCAATATTTCAAGGATCCATTTAAGCCATGTGGTCACTCTCAGACACGATGCTAGAATCTTTGAATCTCCTGTTGTCTGCTGCCACTAGTCAAACTCTCTAACACCTCAAAGCGTGTGAACATATTGTATAATGGTTCCTTCATTACGTACCTCCTTCATAAATCAATAGCAAGGCTGCGGTATTGTTGAAAATTATTTTATTAATGTGGCTCAGTATGGCAATCCAAAAAAAATAGATACATATATAAAGTTAAAGCTTCAGTTACTAGTGTTTGGGTTTCCATTATTTTTAGCTGAAAATGTCAGATCTGTACCTAATGATGAATCAACTCCATCACAAGGTTCTGATGAAAGAGAGGAAACAAAGGAAGATCACTACCATAGTAAGGAGAGCTTGATGGAGAGACCAGAGAGAGAAGAACTACCAAAACAAGGAAAAGATTCACAAATACTTGAAATGAGGCACCATCATTCATATATTGAACACATGGTAAAGTGTGAAGGTGGAACTATTAGCATCATGGGGGTGCATCTGGCTATTCCTGAAGACGCTGTATCCTTTGATCATGTAATTGCTGTTAAAGTTATCTATGATCCTGACATACACCTCCCTGGAAGTGCTCGTAGGGGCAGAATGACACCCCTGATAAAACTAGAGCCAGAAGGACTTGTCCTCAACAAGCCAGCCCAGCTGACTATTCCTCACTCAGCTATTATCCCTGAGCCAGATCGACATGATGTTATTATCTTCACTGGTCTGAAAGATGAAGAAACTTCACAAGAAGGTAAATATGGTGACCAATAAACACTTTTTACTCAATTGATAAATGTACCAGGAGAAATAAAATGAGTTATATGCTGGGAATCGTTACAGTAAAATAGGTCTTAGTTAATAAGCTCTTGATATTTACTGTATTTAAGATTACCAAGTAATATATTTTGTATAATATTACTTACTATACAGTAGGTGAAATAACTTGGACCCAAGAGAAATCTACTGATTGGAAGCTACACCCAGAGAAGATCAGTCTTGATATTAACATCCTGAGCTACGTCTTTGTTAATTTAGTCAGCCAAGAAACAGAACAGAAGCATATATTCCGTATTGTTCCATTTATCAATGGGATACTTGATGCCAAAGATGATGTCTTAATAACTGTTTGTTTCTGTAAGGACAGCGATGAAGAGTACAAGGTGAGGATAATCTCCTGTTACCATGGTGATATACTGTATGTAGCACCTTGAGGTCAATTCTGCTTTGTACTTTGTTCTGTAAGTCGCATAGTGGGAATCTTGCTTTCTTTCATGATTTGTATAATGAATTTTATCGTATTTTACTGGCAAATTATGAAGTGATTGGTTAAGGGTGCATTTTTATTGATTTATCATAGCACATTCAAAGAGAAAACTCTATTACTTTTGAAAAAAACATAGTTTACACTTAATTTGCAACAACGATTAAGAGGATCTGTTGAAAACATGCAACAATAATTGGTGATTTTAGTAAATTAAGGGACAAAAGCTGCTGTTACTTGATATAGCAGTATTGATGAAGAAGAATGAAGGCACAACATATTGCATAATTGACTCTGCTATTTTTTTTAAATTAACTTCCCCATTTTCTTATGTTTTAGTTGCTGTTAGAGGACCACCAGTCCAAACTGAGTCTGGGAAACTATACAACATTTCAAATTACCCGGACATTAAACGACGGAAGTGATGATGCTTCTTACATTGATCTGATGATGTCATCACCCGGTGATAGTTACCATCTGACGAAGGAAGAATCAACAAAGGTTTGTAATAACCAATGCTATTAAAGTTTGTCTTCGAACATTATATGTAAGTTGACTTGTAGTCAAGGATTGGTTACCTAAAGTGGTTCAAAATGTTGTAGAGGTTAGAATATTGGCCCTACAACCACTACTTTCTGGTTAAAAAAACCCAACAGGTACTAAAATCTTTGCAAAACTTCTGGTGGGCAGTGTTGTTGAGCATATCATTGTGAGGGTTGTTATTTTCGGTTCATGACTTAATAGATGAAATTCTTTGTTCTTTAACATGGTTTCACAAAAGACTTCACCCACCATGTCTGCACTCTGGTGATGATTAATGGGGATGTCTTTTATTTACCTCCCTTTGTATTTGGAGGTAGTGTTCAGATGCTGTGGCAAACTCTCACTTGCTGGAGTGGGATGTTGATTAGGTGGCTGTCCTGTGAGGAAGAATGATTAAGACAATTACATGCCTGCCTAGTAATTTCTCTGAACACTCATCAAAAGCAGAAGGATTAAAATAAGCCGGTATTCATCTTCAATCACATGGATATCCCTGGCTCGACTTTGTTTCTGTAGGGTTCTTACCCCATGTGACAAACTTAACCGGAAAGTTGTTATGGAATTCTATCTTCACCAGCTGCCAATGAAATGTAAGAATTTTTATTTGGCCACACGTCTTGGTTCCTTACCAACTTTTCCTTAATTCTCATACATTTATGTGGCATTGCTTCTTTGCATACATAACAAGCATTTTCATCCTCAGTACATTGAACTTCAATATCTTTCATCCATTAGCATGTAGACATTGATCACCTCTGTGCTGCCAGTAGAGTCTCTCATCAGTTCAGACTTAACAGAAACAATGATGGAGACACTGACATGGTTGATGTGAAGCTAAAAGTATCACAACATGAAAAGAACCAGACAGCCCTTATCCTCCAATCAAAGGTGAGTTATATCTGCTGATTGTCTTCCAGCTGTTTGTGTTCTCATATGTCTCTTAATTACATAATATTAAGCGGCATCTTCTCTCTTCTGATCAGTTATTCGTTTATTCATGTCCTGTCTGTTGAAAGTTATGCAGCTGTTTACCAGGTGATTGAATAATATCAGTGCTGTGACTGAATTGTAGTTATTCGTTGGCATGTTCTCTCATGGATCTTTTGCATTGTAATAATAATGGTGGATGACAATTGAATTTAATTGAATTATAGTGGCCGGTTATTGAAGTTTTTTTTCATTCTTTCCAGTGATCCTGCTGTACCTAAGTTTCTTATTTTAATCCTGTTTACCACTTTGTCTGACACTTTGGTATTGCTTTGTAATAAATGAGTAACTCAAAATGCAGTGAAATGCTGAAAAAGTATTTATTATAATACAAACAGGTCAACAGCTATTGTAAATTTTGTTTTATTTGGCATCTTAAGTACCCATTAAATACTCCATAAATGATAGGTATGTTGTCATCAACATTTCTTTTCTTAGGATTTCCAATTTGTATTATGTGTTAATTTTTTCTGTTTTAGCTCTATGTATCTAGATTACATTCCTACTGTAACCTAATCATTTACAGGGTTGTGACAGATATTCTGCACTATTGTATGTTAGACTTTCTGACATTTAAGTTTCCATTATGCATATAATTTTTTGTTTTCCTTCAGGTGAAAAACATTCTCTTATCTCCAGAAAGCCAGGAAATTCTTTTCAGAGAACTACATCCAGGTGAGTTTATAAGTAGAAGTTGAACAAATGGTTGGACTTGGCTAGTTTTAAAAGTCCACCCTGGCTAGCTGCAATCTAAGTGAAGTTGGAACCCCCCCAAAATATGAATGCTCTATATTTGATCTTATACATACACCAGGTAAGTGTGTATTAGTGGAGATGGAAGAGTATTTAAGCACACATAGAGTGCATGAACCCAGGTGAGTGTCTGAGTAGATAAGGTAGGCACACCTGAGTGTTACTTATATAACCTTAGTTTATTGGGAAATATTTGATCAACATAAACAATTATCATGGAGAGAAATTTAATCCAAAAAAAGTTATCTTTACACGCTTCATTTTCAGTTAGTATATTACTCACTTCCTACTTTGTAACAAAAAGCAACCTTGAAGGTGAAGCTGTATACAAGACTAGAATTTATGCACAAGACAAGGGCTTAAAATTGCAGAGTTGCATGCAAGTTGTTGGCAGTAAACTTAACCAATTTATTGTGTGCACCAACGGTTGACCTGCACACCAACATTGTCATGCAAGTTGCATGCTTGTGGGCCAGTAGTGTACTATAATATGCACGTTAGTTGTGAACGTTGCTTTTTGTTCAAAACTGGCACACAATTAGCATGTGGTTAAGGCCCTCTAATCTGACACATGTGCTATACTTTTTCGATTGTAAAGTAAATGTTGTTGTTCTCACTTTCAGACTTACACAAATATGAAAAGTTTAGAGAAGACATTGCAAAGCTTCTAGATAAACAACATTGTCAAAAGCTAGGTGTATATTTTGAGCTCAAGCCAGCAGAAAATGAAACAATTCAGACAGCAGCAGAATCTGGAAAGATGCTGATGAAAATATTGGATGAAAGAGAGCTCATCATGCCAGACAGAATGATTGGAATGTATCAAGGATTGAAAGCTATTCACTTTAATAAGGTTGCAAGACTGGTGCTGGAGTACATTGGTACATCACAGGAGAAGAATGGGAAGGAAAATGAAGGAGAGAAAGATGATAAGAAAATGGTTTGTGCTTTGCAAAAACTTGTTGAGACTTGAGACTATATCTTGAAGGAAAACAAGGATCAATTTGAATAAAATCAAGAACTTAGAATGGATTAGTACTGTACTTTCTAATAAGAAAATTATCCTTATTGCTGTCATTCAAGTCATATAACAGAAGAAGGAATTACTCTTCCATTACTAATAAGTCCTCCTTTAATCGTAACAAAATAACAAACATTTAATCATGATTTTATGCTTTAGTACTCAAAAGTTAGGTGTGTAGAGATCAAGTGCACAGGAAGTCTTTTTAGAATATTCAAGTGCAGTAGAGAGTTTTCTATCTTCATGAAAGTGCGATAAAAAGTATGAGTTCTATAAACAATTTGTAATATTTCAACATTATTTTAGGTAAAAATTCCAGAGAAACAGGAAATCCTTTCAAAAAGGGAACCAAAGTTGTCAGTCAATTTCAAACTTTTGTTAGAGGAGGGATACAAGAGACTGGATGTCCAAAGAGCCTTGAAATTGTCACATGGAAAACTGGACTTGGGAAGACGGCTGTTGCTGCTTGCTAAGGAAGAACATGGTAAAGTACATTATAGTTTTAGCAACATGTGTATTCCTTCTCTATTTGTTACATATATAGTTATTCTCAATCTTATGTGACATTCTAGGATCATTGCAGTTGTTTCATTAGACCCTTATGTTTCAGTATTTACCAAAATGAATGATTTTCTTTATTTCTGTATGAATATATCATTTGCCTCTAAAATAGCTTCAAGCATGTCAATGCTAGAGGAATATGATATACCCTGCATACTTATTATTGTTTCTGTACATTAAACATGTCATTGATTGTTTCATGTTTAATTCAATGATGCTACTGTAACATTTGTTGCAGATAGTTTATTACAGGTCTTACTCTCTCTTTCTCATATCAAATCTGTATTTGATTCTCAAATTTATTTTATTTTCTTGAATTATCTACAAATAGCCTAAAATAGGAATATGAAAACATCAGATTTTTTCTTTTAACAGAGGTTATTATCATATTCTGGATTTAAAACAGGGGTTTGCATTAACATATGTTTCATGAAAGTGACAAAATAATTTCCTTTCATATGAAATGTATTACTTTTCTCCTCCAGAGAGACTTCCTTTGTTTCCAGGGTCCAATCTTTATAAAGAACAATACTTTGATCAGCGTGGAGGGGAGATTTTTATCGCAGGTGTTTGTCTGCGTGTACCAGCTGGGGCACTACACACTGGAAGGATTGTTAGTCTTTGGGTTTCTGCTGACCCTGCCATTAAAGGACCCATCTCAAACAAGAGTCTAAGGTTGACCCCGTTTGTGAAATTTGGTCCAGAAAGCCTAACCTTACACAAGCCTGCCACCTTGATTATTCCACACTGTGCTATATCTTTAACTAACCAGATGGGTATTGATGTGTACTCTGGTGTATTACAAACAGGTATGTTTCTTTCCTAGTCTTGTCTTTTATACTCCAGTGAGCTTTATATATAGTCACTAAAATATTTGTATGATCAACAGAAGTATGTATATGAGCTTGTGTGTACCACCTCTTGACTTGTAAACATGGTTTGGCCAAACATTGCATAATGGTGTTATTTGACACTGGGCGTATGGTGCCATATTACATAAAAACAAAAACCCTACATTTCTGTAGAGGTCAAAGTCTGAAACATTTGTAAGCAAAATGATTTAAAAATATGTACTATTTAGATCCACTGGGACATATAAAACAAAGTGTTTTGTGCTGGTTATAAGGTCATTTGAGGTCAATATGTGTCAAAGCCTGAAAACCTTTCAAACCTACGTAACTACTAAAGTAAAACGAATGAAAGTCACACTATACGTGAAACCACCTGAGTACACAAACACAATATTGGCAAGAAAATTACTCAACCTTCTGGTTCTGTGTAATGTAGAAATCAATATCTCAAGAAGGAGGTGATGTCCAGACAAATTATCTCCATTTCAAGGAGGCATTCTCTTTTTGGTTGTACAAACATTTCAAATGTTGCACATTTTAGGGAGAAATAAACAACATTTCCAAAGGAAAATGATACCATTCAAGCTTTCTTATACTTCAGGGTTTTATATAGTGACCTTGCATCCATACATAGAGTTAGAAACATGATATTGCACTATTTTGATGTTCTTTGTATGTAGAATTGTATTTTCTACCTTCAGACTGTCCCTTTAAACTCATATACGGTATGGTTTAGGATTGGTGTTCTACCTTTCACCATGTTATAAAAGCTAACTAGCAAAATGATTTTAAAATTTTCTTCAGATAAATCTGTCAAGTGGAGCTTAGAAAGGAAACACCTCAGCTGCTCTATGAACAGTCAGCACCTTGCAGTTGAAGCTGAGAAACCCTGTCTCATCGGTTCTCATGTCCCTTTCATACCCAAGATGAGGAAACTTGTTTGTCTTTTACCGATCGTAAACAGAGTTTCTGAATCGGGCGATCAATTGACAATCCATCTTTGGTTTCATAATGATGACACTCTGGAACATAAAGTAAGTAGCTGATTTTGTCGGCTCAAGTGGTGTTGCTTAAGTATCTGATGGATTCCAGTTGTCTGCCTTTGTGAATGACACATGGTTCATGCACATGATTGTATAGGATTGATGCAGTGTTAGCAATAGCTATTTAAGTCTTCAATAATTTATTGCTATTGATCATTTCAAACTTGCAACAAGTATGTAATTACAGACACATTTGTAAACACACCTTCACCAGGTGTCCCCAATTTAGATAGCACAGAATTCTATTTCGTAACATAATCTGTCAGACTATTAATGGTCTTTGATAATGCATCCTATTAGACACTCTATGTATTATATATTTATAACAGCTCCCTGATTTATCAAACGATGGCCACCTCAGAGAGGGCCATACCGGGAAGATGTTATTGCCTGATAATCCATAGGATAACTAAGCAGTGTTTGCATTGATGTTAATATTAAAATTAACATAAATAATAATATAATATTTAATTGTTTCATTTTCTTTTATTAATAGAGTCTTATCAATGAAGAAATCTACCAGCAAAAAGGAACCATAATTCATGATCCTGTCTCCGTTGTACTCAAATCAATGACTTCAATTTTACATGTTAGCACCAACTCCAGTACATCACAGTGTAACACACATCCTAGAAAAGTGGTTAGTAATTTTGTCATATATGATCATTTATTTATGATATATTATATATTATATAAAATGTATAATGTATTATTATTTATTCTTAGCATCATGTACAGAAAGCAGTTAATTCCTGTTTCACATATTTACAACTTTTCTTGCATTTTCCAATGTATACACCTGGATGAAGACAGGCAATTGATGTTACTACCCTTGCCCAAATCCAGATCATAACCATCCAGTCGTCCAGTACTGGGACCTACATTCTTTAAATTTCAAGCCCATTGCCCTAACAACTTGACCACCATGTTCAAGACTCTCACAAGTTTTATGAATTAATAATTAAAAATCTATTGAATTTTCTCTCTTCAAGGATGTTGCTATGGAAGCGGTATGGTTAAAGAACAGACACAAGGTAGAATTCCATCTTCAGAATAAAGGGATCAAAGATCCTGTCAATCTGGAAATAGAAGCAAGATTTGGGATGTCCATGAAGAATCTTTTCCAGTTTAGCATTCAGTTGCAGGTAACTTGATTTTGGTTTCAATTAACACAAAGCAAAATTTGAATACAAGGAGTTTAACGTTTCACTTTGGATTTATCTTAGCTACTGAGACTCCTTTTATATTTACCTTTTATTTTAGTTGTTAACCATTTTTACCTTCCATAATTAAGCCATTTCTTTATTTCTATTGAAATCTCTACTTTGTTTGCCTAAATTGACGAACTGATTTCCATCATACAGGTTTGAAATATAATGTTAAAATGAACACAAAAAAAGGCCTTTGGACAAGCTGTCTTCATATCACAAATGTAATACATACAAAATATCCTAAACAGTAAGTACTAATTAGCGTATCTACAAATATCACTTAAACCGTGTTTTGATACACACTGTCAATTGATGGAGGTGAGATATGCACAAACTAATTTTCTGGGAGAGTCATCAAGCTTTCCTCTTCATTTTATCTTCACAGATTGACAAATTACTACACACTGACCAAATCACATCTCCATTCCAGCTTGTCCTACCTGAATGTGAGTAATTAATTACCTTATTAACAATTTAAAATCATGTTAATTATTTGTAGGACATATGTAAAGTGTTGAGGTTTGCTTGATAATCCTTTCATATGAGATGTGTAATCTTACTTTTCATACATCAACATTTTACAAACTGCCTACAAATGAAATTCAACCACCTGTTTCAAAATGTATATTCTGTTGAGTATTTATGTTGAGTTTCATCGAAAACTCTGAGCTTTTAAGGTTTATTTAACCCGTGTGTGTAGAAACAAATCACTGTTGTCTCACAATTCTGCATGTTGTTTGCATGACACGGGATCAGTTTAATTCATTTTATAAAAAGTAGTGTATTAAAAACATTTTCAATTTCCTTCCTTTCAACCTCACAGCCATCATTAAATCTTTTGATCAGCTAAAGCAGAACTTATCAGAACATCTTGATGTAGACAAATCTACCCTGCTGGCAAATATTTTCCAACTTTCTGAGGAAGGAATTACTGAGATCAAGAAGCACAAGACACCAGGAACTCTGTTGTTAGAGAAGCTGACCAAACATTCACTGATATCTCCCACAAACATCACAAAATTGGAAATTGCCTTAACAGAACAAGGAAATGAAAGATGTGCGAAACTTGTCAGAAAATTCAGAAGTAAAAATCATGTAGTTGAAGCTACACTGTGCCCAGAATAATGACTGAAATCATATTTTGTGTTATTGTAAGCAAATATTTATGAATACAAACATCATATCACCATTGGCGCTGTACCCAGAAATGTATTCACTTGAGAGCGGGTAATGAATTTGGTGAGACTTTTTTGTACAAACAGTTATTTACAGTGAGAGCTTAAAAATAACAACGGGACTATAAGTGCAATTACACGTGTAGGAGTTACATGAAATATTCTCCTCCCTGTCTAACATGGTTATGTATGTATATACTCTATGTGACTATGTCCATATTGGAATACTTGCCTTTTAGGTAAACAATTACAAGTAACATATGCAGTCATGTCAACATATGTGTGTGTATGTCGCCCTACTTTGTCAACATAACATCTCAACAGCAGTATTAACGTTGACAGACCTGATAATATGGATGTATAGCTTCCCTATTGTGAGAACAAGGTTGTGATTGTTTTGATGGCAATCAAAGGTCATGTAAGTTCAGCAGATGGCAAAATGTGAAATCGTTTAAGTTCTATATCTGACAATAATAACTTTGTTTTTATATGAAAGGTGCACTGTTCTTAGAATCTCCAACACATTTGTTTTATGAAGTCAGTCAATGTCGTTGAGGTCAACATATATTGAAACCTGGCAAATGTTGTACACATGGTGTCTTAGGAAGTGAAAAGTGTTCAATCTTCTAGACACCTTTAGCAAATTTCTTTGCCATTTGATAATGTTGGATAACATTTGAGCGATGTGTCAGTTTGTAGATCAACCTGTCACTTGGTGTTTAGTAATTCCCATCAAGATTGGCTACTTATTAAAGGTATATTCTGGTGGCTCAAAACAATTCTTGGAAATTGACTGCTTTCCTTTGGTCAAACCACATCCTCATAACGTTTTTTTTTTGTGTGGAAAGATATGAATCTGTCAAATTTGATCAGGAACTTGTGAATGCATTTGGAATTAACAGAATGAATGTCATCATGGCAATTGAGCTGAAAATGTTTTAGTTTTTTCTTCATAGTATATATATCATGTATGCAAAGAAGTATAATAAAGTTAAGAAAAAGCTGAGAGCTGATAAACTATCTGGCTTTTCAAAGAAATGTACATATTCAATGTATTTAATTGACAATACAGATACAAACTCAGTAATCATTGATTATTCCTATAGAGTTGTTATTACCTGTAAGTTGAGGGTGATTGGAGGGGGACTTTATCAATGCCAAATGTATCTCTGGAGAATGTGTAGGCAACAGATTCAGAATACATAACAACAGACCTCTCAATACTCATTAAGGTACAGAGATCATATGATTCTCATGAAGACCTTGTTTATAGCTTTTACTATGGCAAACCCTTTCGTTCATAACCCTTTTCGCTTGCGTACGTTTATACCTTTGTGGAAACATAATGGTTTGTTGTATTCCTATAGACAGGCTGGCAAGCATCAACTCCTAAACATGTATCAAATAACTCTTCTATTCATTTAGTATATTTAGTAAATCCAACCAACACCGACCCAAAGGCCAAAGCGAAATGAAACCCAAGCTCCATTACCCATGGAAACTCGCAACTATCAGGGCAATATTTAGCATTCAAACTAGCGGGTCATTGTAGCTTCCCCCCTGCAATTTCCACTTCCTAAATTAAAGTAGGCCTACGATAATGTGAACACATGTACAGTATGCGCTATTTCAGTTAGTTTTAGCGAAATGTTCATATCATGCCTTCTGATTTCATAAGTAGTACGCAACCTTAAGATTCTAGGCACGTATTTTAGGAATGGCGTTCAAAAAGAATACAAGGTTTGTTTTTACCCCTCATCACGTACATGCACGTATTTGTTTTCACGTGATGGTGTTTGTTAGAATACCAATAAACGTAGAAATCTCATAAGATTTAACATCTAATTTGAAAATACGGTTCATAAATACATTTATCACATCTATATGTTTTATATAGGCCTATCAGTTTCATTATAGCCCCTGTATCTTCTGTATCTGAAACGACTGACAGAGAGAAGGAATATGATGATAAGCTCCAGAAAGAAGGACATAACTAACATTTCATGTTTTTCTTAATGTCTAATTTATTAATTTTGTGCGGCCTTGCATATATAATGTTAGTTAGATAGTATACTTTATGCATACCTGTTAATTAATAATGGCAATGATACATTGTATCATATATTACATATGCAAAGTTCATATTTGGGTAAGAATTATCATCTATCATATTACAAACAAAACTGGCAGTAAGTGAGAATTATCCCTTTCCCCTGTAGGTTGCCATAATAGGAATATGAAGAGGGGACAAGAAGCTGGTGGGGGCAAGGGCGGCTGCAGCACTTTTAATCTGGGGGGGGGGGACCGACATCAAAGGGCAATTTGCAGAAATTCGATTGGAATGACGCAGCCTTATATTTAGTACCCTTTATAACTCTTATTGTATTATCTTATTTGCGTATACACATCACTTCATCAACGCCCCCCCCCCCCCCCCTCAAGAAAAATGTGCATACTTCCACTGCAATATCCAATGTGCAAATCGGGAAACAAGGAACAAGTTTTCTTTTGAGACAAAATGAGGTGAAATCATGCTATTTGCTAATGTAGGAATCTTCCGAATTGATATTTATTTCTTGTTAATATCTTAACAAATTTTGTCCATTCGAAATAGCTTTGAGTTTGACCGACAGAAATTCATTAAAAGTCAGGGGCGTATAGCCAGGATTTGCAAAGTTGTATGCACGACTATCTGAGCGGAGCGCCACCATCGGTTGGCTCGGAGCGTACAAGAAAATTTTTGGTTTTACAAACCCCTCAGATGGCCGGAAACGGCCCTTCCCGAGTGTTCATTCTGGTTCCCTGGCCTCTTGCTAACTTGAGACACCTCAATTTTTATGTAGAAAAAGGGCACATTTTTAACCTGAGGAAAAGTGCGGGGCACGTGCCCCCTGTGCCCCCCGGTTCCGCCGCCCTTAGGTGGGGGAGAGGGATGTGAGGGTCTTAGAAGAAAAGGGCTAAACTATTGCTGGTGGAAGAGGGGGGAAAGGTAGGGGTGGAAATGCAGGAGGACAGGTGATGATAGGGCTTGGAGCAATAGTTGGGTGAGATTTATAAAGTGTTTTGATCCTCTTTTCGAAAACCTTATGTTGAGTGGTAGCTATTACAGCCTACTACAGCTAGTTGTACTGTACAAATGCATACAAGACTTAGATTAAAAACCCATAGATTAAAACAACTATTTATATTGTACCTAGATGCACAATTGGTAAGTCGCAGATAGTTACTACTCACATGAGTTATGCTGCCCCTTGAACTGGCTTCTGATTTTACTGTTGGATGTTGTATCAGCTTCACAGGTCAGGACACCTGCAAATGAACCTGAAGTATCTAAAGCAAATTCAAAATGACAATATAGGAGAATCAATTTAGTATTTGGATATTACACATTTCAAGTATTTGCCTGAACTTCCACTCTAATTAAATATATTTTGCCTTGCTCTAGAGATCAAACATGATGCTGACCAACTCGAAATCATGTGTGATTCCTAAAGCCGGATCTCGAAAGAGATGCTTTGAACAGACTTTATGTTAATGCAATGGAGGTAAACGACAAAGGCAAATTAATATATATAAATGAAAATCGTAGTGAGTTGGAAAATCAAGAACAGTGAAAAAACTTTCAGCCTCCACCGGGATTTGAACCACGGATCTCTAGAGTAAAGGCAAAATATGTCACCAAAAACGAAACTATAGTATTGTTCGATACAGGTGACAAACGCCTACAGTGGAATTACGCTCTTCCTTACCGGTTTCGAACCTCTGGACACACAATCAGCGTCCATAGCCTAGTGGTTAGGGTGTCCGCGTACAGAGCGGAAGGCCCGTGGTTTGAATCCCGGTGGAGGCTGAAAGTTTTTTCACTGTTCTTGATTTTCCAACTCATTACGATTTTCATTTATATATATATATATATATATATATATATATATATATATATATATATATATATATATATACATACATATATATACATACATATATATACATACATATATATATACATATATATATACATATATATATATATATATATATATATATATATACATATATATATATACATATATATATATATACATATATATATATATATAGACAGACAGACAGATAGATAGAGAAAGATATTGATCAGAACGATTCACCATATAAGTCAACCTGTGCAAAACATAATATAACAGCTGTACGTATATGTACCAGCACAATAGTTGATCCCTATAGGATGAAAGTGCACCTCACCTTAATATGATATCAATAGAATAATTAATGTTAGTCTAGATATTGAAGTTAATTGGTATACATTTTAATATTAATATGAAAGAGGAAATAGGAAAGTAAATAGGAAAGTATATACAATATGCGTCAGTTTAGTGGACCTATCCTTGTTTATCGGCCACTATTCCGTAACTATTCTAACTTTAACGTTACAGTTTGCAGATTAAATAAAAATTATAATAGCACGGCCGATAGCAAAACAATAAATCGATGGTAATTTTTAAAGTGTGTAGTATGTTTAAAAGGGCGATGCAAAACCTCTCGCTCCCTTCCCCTACCCCTAGAAGGGAAGAGAAAAAATGGGGAGCGGGAAATCTTTTTTGACTACATTTCTATTTGGCAATTGTGTTGTGTTCAACCGCGTAAATACGGTACACGCGAGGATCTGTGGCGTCACTAGAATTTTTAGAGATGGGAAGGGGCAAGCAGATTGCAAGCAAACAAACGGTGACCTGCGTAGTGCATGTCATGTGTAAATGTAAGGGCAGAAGGAGGGGCGCACGACCACCCCAACCTCGTACCCGCATTTACAGGAAGCCTACAATATTAGTACTTGTCGTCACTAGTAGCGGCTGCAATGGGTGTTTGTAAGGGGTTTGGGGCGAGTGGTGGGGCGGTAAGGGACATTTGTTTTATGCATGCCAACAGCAAGGACAATCAGCTTGTTCTTTCTCTGTTTTCCTTTCTTGTTCTTTTGGTCAACGATTTTTCTGAAAAAGTATGCCAAAGGTTGTCGAACACTATCATTAAATCAATCGTTAATTAGTAATTGCAAAGGAATAAATTTTAAGTTTTGACCAGTTTTACAATCAATGATTGTCTGTCATTAGGAGAAAGAGAGAGAGATGGGTGGGGCGGTAAGAAATATGTTTCATGACCTTAACAAGATTATTTAAAAGAGCATGTAATACCTCATGGATGTGGAGTTATCGGCTTATTAAGTGAATATGTTTTTCAACTGACCAACCCCCTCCCCTCACCACCCACCTCTTGCTTAGAATTGATTCCCTCAATTGAAGCGCTTACAACCTTCTGTACATGCTGGATTGTTGGCTCTGCATGAGTAATCTTTTTCAGGTGGAAAGTGTCCGCTCAAAGATACTCCCGGGAACTGCAGGTTTCCTTCATGATTGCAGTCGGTCTTGGTTCAAGGGTATATTTCTCTTTATAGATGGTACATATAGTTGGCCCGTTTATTGTATGATGTAAAAGGCTTTTATATATATTGGGGATTAGTGGTTTTGTATGTCTTCGTTTCTTGTGGTACTGAGAGACACGTCAATAGCTGATATCATCTACTCTTATGCCATTTTCTAGCAAAGAGGTGTATATAGTTAGGCATATGATTATCGTAACAATGGTATTGATGTACGCTGCACTCATAGGTACATTCGTATGCAGCAATGATAGGCTCGCGATCCCTGGTGCATTACATTATTCCAATAGTAACCGTAGTGAATACCTTCAGTTCCTCTTAGTCAATGCCTGATATAGTGAAGTTGTTATTAATAACTACCGGTGGTGGCAAGGAATTGTGGTGTATGGGGATCCTTGTTGGAAAGTCAAGGAGGAGGAGGGGGTTTATTCAACAGTCACCACAAAATTAATAATAATAATAAGAAGCTCCGAATAGAGTTTGTATGCATGGTGACCTTTGTTTATAAGGACTACCTATCTCGCTGTTCTCCTGGAGAACTTCTAGGTGATAAAGACTTGGGAGTGATCGGGTGTGGTTGTGTCCCTGCAATAACAAAACATGTTTGATTGTGTCATCTTTACGTGACTGACACACAAGAATGACTTGCTTCAGTTACATCTGAAACGATGCAGATCATTTTGAGGGTCCAAATACTTTAAAGATTTATGCGTTTACCAACTTCTCTGGTAAAGTATAAACAGGGAGGTTGCAAGTTTAACGTTGTCACAAGCATTCAGAGGTAATTGAATTACTGATGACTGTCTGCAAGAAAAAGTACTTTGTTGAAGTATCAAAGTTGTCAAGAAGGTTTTAATTAAATGATATATTATAATGATTCAGCAAATAGTGAATACAAATCATTGTTTCTTAATGATCGCCTGTCACTTAGGTATAATGACCATTAGCTATATACTCAAATTTAGTATACGATTCGATGTAATAATAAACTCAAATTAAATATGTCAAAGAGTTGAATCTAAATTAACTAAATATCAGAGACTTTAGCAAGGTGAATTCTGTTTGGGGAGGGAAAATGAACATATACATTTGTCCTAGTTGATTAATTGCATGGTGCACATGCAGTGATGTATGTTAACAAACATAACTATCTTCAGTGTCTGTTTTCATGTAGGCCTATTTATATTCTTTTATCAGTTAGGAAATGCATTAATTTTTGCGGTTAGGCAGCGGATCCCAAACTTCTTTTTGGGCATATATACTTGCCCATATATAAACAGAACTAACTCAAAATAAACTTACTTAAAAATAACAACTAGCAGGAGCTTTATTAAAACTATAATTGCAGCTCCCATGACGTAATATTGTGTTAAGGGGATCACTATATGCAAATTGCAAATACATGGAAATTTGAGGACCATGTGCTAGTAACACATCCATAAACATTAAAGGCCAATATACTACTTAAAGATCAACGAACTACTTTTATTCTACTTTTATTTCTAAATTGGATGGGCATATATATATATATAAGTATTGTGGGACAAACCTTTTGATAGAGCAATTAAATTGAATTGAATTTATTGTCCACAATCGGAAAATCGGCTTACACAGGTCGTAAACGAAAAAAAGCAATAGTATAAATATCAATAGACTGCGATACACATACAGTAATACAAACATATATACAGCAAGTCCTGCAAATAAGAAACTTATTTTCTCACTTGTGAATTAAATATATGGGATAGAATAAGGCACAAATGAGTATCTGTACCGAGCCCTAAGTGTACGTTGTGGGCATAAACGCAGTCCAGAGCGGGTGTAAATGTAGTGCTCAAACAAAGGGTGTGTTGGGTCTTGCATGATAAGTTTCACTTTATTGCAGACCCTCTCATTATACAAGCACTCTAACGAAGGTAAGTGAACACCGATTACCCGCTGAGCAACTTTCCTAGGTTGCTCGAGCATCTTCACATTGATTCTTGTACCATTAAAGACAGCGATATAACCTGAATGCGGCGCTAGCAACAGTCTTTGGTATTTTGTTATGCATATACCCACAACCTAACTTACAACTCACACCCCAGTGTAGTATTACCGCTGAAGTATACGCATGAAAAGTGGTTTACGTAATACCTGAAGTACACTTGGACATTTCCAATGACATTTTTCCTACACTCCTATGCAGGGTAACTCACACGTATCTTGGCGGAAAAGTAATTGTTATGGTTGTTATGATTGCACTAAAGTTAGTCTGGTCGATATTTTCATAGTTTTTATCTCAATACATTACATGTATAGAGATATTGTAACAGTAATTGGGACTCTCTCTTCTCTTAAAAAAGTGTCAGCGTCTTCATACAAAGTTCTTTTTCTCTGGAATTTCCAGAGTAAGCATATGTCATATAGGCCAACATAAGTTTCAATTTTTTATTCGAGAATTTTATCTCATTCTATGACTTTTTCACCGATTTATGTCCAAATCGGGCTGAAACACAGTTTTCGCAAGCCTTTTTTTGCACACGCTCCGAAACTTGTTATTTCGCAATCATTAAACACTTGGCAAAAGTGGTGAAATGCATTGTGGGAGCTTAGCCCATCACTATATTGTAGTACACTGCAGCTTGGATATCGTCTGAAAATCCGTTTTAATACATATTCATAAAGCAGCAATCGAATTGCTTCAAGCAAAACTTTGAAGTAAAGAAGTTGAATATTCATGAAATATCTGTTTGCGACTATGTCGGACTCACAATGTGGATTAAATTCGGAAATTTCTTTGCCTCGGCTTGAAAAATAAAAACGAAACGTAAGTAAAAACCTTTCATTTATCGAATTGCACATTTTCCGTTTTCAAGAAGGTACCACCCCATCGTCCGGTCGATGGTATAAAACAAGTTAAACAATGATTTGAGGCTAAATTCGGAGTTGTTTCAGCATTCTGGGTTGAATAAAAGTGACATTTAAGGTTGCTCTTGTTCACCAGCTTCAACGTAACCTATCGAGGTTAATTGCATATGTACATGTATATGCGCATTACCATTGTGTGTAGCCTAGGGTTATAGTTTTAAGTATTCTATAGTGCAGTGTATTCATATTACGGGACCGTGTGTTTATCAATTATGATGTTAGCTTGAAAGACATTGTTTACGAATACAATGTCGTTGCCTTGAATTTTGGAGGACTTAAGCAGTTCAAAGTAGGGTAGTGCTAGTACAACTACACAATACTAAGCCTATGCTGGTATTATTAGTTTACAACTGACTTCTTCCACTGGTGGTTGTCAGCACTGGCAATACCTTCATGCCCATTACATATAATATTACTTTAAAATTAAATAAGCTTATTTAACAAAATACTGCCTTGGTCGGCTCTGGTTTGTACTAAGTAGTTTTACCCTTGTGTGATTTTATCCGGTGTACCTAGATACATAGGCCCACCTGCTAATTCTGGATAAAGTCACTGTAGGTTACATTACAGGTTGGTCGACTCAGTGACAAGTGAACATTGGCTCTCTACTTTGTCCAAAGGATTAGGCAAAGGATAAGTGTGCACTGAATTTTCGTACAGTGTTTGCAACGCATTTTGGTAGTACTCTTTTGTGTGTGAATTCGTATTGCGGCTAATTTTGGGGGGTTTTGGTTGTACATGTGCCTATTTCACTTGTTTCGAAGATCTTCACCCTTTAATGCTGTATGTTTCTGTTATTTTCAGAGAGAAAATGCATTTAAAAGTTCCACTACAATATGTATTGTAATGTGGGCTTGTTGCATTTAAAAGCAATGTGAAGTCATTCGTCATGTGCCTAATATATTGTCTCCTATTATCCAACGTTCTGTTAACATTTATTTTTGTTTTCTTTCATTTTCAGGACTCTTTCTGCATCTGCGGGTTGGATTCTCCTATGTGGGCACTTGGGATATAGTAACTTTTTGGACTTTTTAATTTAATTCAGTACTCTTCACGACATTCCATTCATTGCCTTGATTAAATAAACTTTGATAAACCTTGAAAAAACACATTCCTGTTATATTCTTTTGTTCTAAATCGCACATTCATATTCACCAGTGTGAAGAAAAATTAAAAAGAAGTTCCTACATAAGATGTACATTTCACGTATCCAAAAATACTTTTCAATTCATCACGAAGATAAGCTGATTGATGTCTAGGAACCTGATACATCATAAACTATATGACCAAAAAGTCCAACAGAGACTGACCCAAGATGAATGATACCACATAAAAAACAAGTTCTTAAATATTCTATGACATTACTAAACCTTGCAACGCCGTTCTCTCGAGAAACAGGCAATGAGCGCTAAAGGCAACACTCGCTGGATGAAGTGTAACCTGCAGAGACAATTCGTGGCAAAGTAGCGTAAATGCAAGTTCTCTATTTGTTGTACCATGATTGATATTGATAATTGTAGAGACAGAGCAAAGATATGAAATTAGGAATCGAAATTAGAACTTCCAGTATTGAGATACTGCGTCATTGATGCTCTTGTCTATTATTGCTGTTGTTATTATTTTTGTAGTTGTGACTATTATTTCTTGTTCTGACAAAAAATCAAACAGTAAAAAAATCGGAAACGTTGCCAGGAACATTTATCTTTTTTTTTTCATCTCTCCGTTAAATGATGATGACCGGATGGCCGCTGAAATGATAAACGATCCGCATGCAGGTTCGAGTAACGTACACAAGAAAACGTGCGGAAGGTCCAAACTGACTAAGACTGGAACCTGACTAATAAGATACGACTTGTTGAATCTTCCGTTTGTTTGTCGAATAAGAACATTTCTTGCAAAGAGTTGAGAACATATAATACATATAAAACAAGAACATATCGTTTTAAACTTTACGTGTGTATTATTATGTACTTAATTATGTACTTAATTATTAATTATTCATTGTACTCCATAGGTTTGGAAAATGAGTGATCTTAAGAAATATGTAGAAAATCCAAGGTGAACTAACCTAACCCCGGGGATCGTTCCCATGGGTAAAGTTTAGGTCTAAAGAACCTAAGCAAAATGTATGTTATTATATATTCTATGAAATTGTCCTACATTATCGAATCACTGAACATAGGCAGATACGTTTAAGCATTTTATCATTAAAATAATAAAAAATAATATTAAAAATAGTTTGTGCTTTTCATATCTCTTGTTCTTTCCTTTTTTTTATAGTTATGACGACCAAATGGATTTACGATGATGACATGAAGCCTGCCACCAATTTTTAACATCCAAAATTTCCAACTGGGGTTTGCCTGATCTTAAAACTAGGTCGTCTACCTGCATTAACTTCTTTGCGATTCCGCAGAGAAAGTCTTTAGCAGAATGCAATTGGTATCTGTTATAATGTTCGACAAATCCATATTTCTTCCATTCGAAATATTCATTATATGCGGTATCATTCTGATCCAGATATTTGATGTAATCCGCCAGATCTGTCATATTTTTAAAATCACTGACATGAATAAAAGAATTAGGAGGTGCTACTTTTTCGTAATCTTTTCGTGTTGTTCCATAGACAATCGGAACTATGTTCTTACTCAGTCCATTATTCCAAAATTTCTCAGTGATATAATCTTCACATTCACTGTTTTCGAGTGCTAAGTAAAATTTGTGACTGCTCAGTAAACGGTCGCATTCTGCTACATTGATTTTAGAACAATTTAAATTTCCACATTCACCGTATGTATCCACTTGAAGGAATTTCTGTAGATTCTTCACAAACGTGGTTCTAGCCCAAGAGGAGGTGAAACAGTTTGATGCCATCCAGGCTATTAGTCTTGTTTTTTTAGCCGCCCAGTTTCGATTGCCACTTTTGAAGTTTTCAGGTGCCATTTCAAAATACCTTCCGTACGGGATGGTAATTTCTGAAGCCGTACGGAACGTCATAGACCAGTTGAAAGCTATGTTTGTAGGATCATTTGACCACATTGGTCGGGAATGTATAGGGCTCTCTCTGGTCATGTAAATCCATATTTGACCATCTAGTCGATTCCTATTTACGAATAGAAAATGTTGCGTTAATTCGGATTTCGTCGAGTCTTTTGCCCGAGAAAAAAGAATAACACTTGCTTTGTGACGTTTATTTATGTGATAGTAGGGTATTTGAACATTGAAGCGCAATAGTATGTTATTATTTATAATTCATAACTTAATAACTAAACTATAGTTCCTTGTACAGAGTAAGAGTTCCAGATACATACAATATCTTGAAGGATAGCTCCAAATAGGCTATAGTTGTAACATGTGACTGTTTAGTATTACAATATAACGATATTAAGATATAAACGATGTAGTGGGACATTTCAATTACTCTGATCTGGTATTGGCCGGGAGGATTGGTAAATGACTGAGAAAGGAATAAACTGGAGACCACCCGCACCGGGAATTTCAACGCTACTTGGATTTTTCTTACCTTGCTATAGCCCCCAACGCCATTTCCCTTTGTGGTACAGTAAGACTGTTTGGTTGTACAGTTGCTAACCTATGATATGAGATACCGTTTACGTACTAAGGGAGCATACTTACTTGAACTTGCCTTGACATACCCTCGAGTTCAGCTCAAATTTCGCATGTGAAGTAGTATATGGCTGCATGACTCTAGTATAGCAAACCTCTGATAAGCAGTACTGCGGTACCAATTATTTTTGACGTTCCTACATTGCGATACACTACTAACTCTAATTGCTTCTATGATGTGATATTAATGCGTGGTCTTATAACTTACCTCTGATTAGAGTTACCGAAGCCTTCATGTAATATGACAACTAACTTGATTGTTCTTACCTTGCTTTATCCTCCTAACTCCAATTGCCTCTATAATGTGGTATGACTGCGTGGCTCATAACTTACCTCTGATTAGAGTTAACGAATTGGCTTTCATGTAAATAAGGCAACTTTACTTGATTGTTCGTACCTTGCTATATCTTCATAACTTCAATTGCCTCTATAATGTGGTATGACTGCGTGGCTCATAACTTACCTCTGATTAGAGTTAACGAATTGGCTTTCATGTAATATGACAACTAACTTGATTGTTCTTACCTTGCTTTATCCTCCTAACTCCAATTGCCTCTATAATGTGGTATGACTGCGTGGCTCATAACTTACCTCTGATTAGAGTTAACGAATTGGCTTTCATGTAAATAAGGCAACTTTACTTGATTGTTCGTACCTTGCTATATCTTCATAACTTCAATTGCCTCTATAATGTGGTATGACTGCGTGGCTCATAACTTACCTCTGATTAGAGTTACCGAAGCCTTCATGTAATATGACAACTAACTTGATTGTTCTTACCTTGCTTTATCCTCCTAACTCCAATTGCCTCTATAATGTGGTATGACTGCGTGGCTCATAACTTACCTCTGATTAGAGTTAACGAATTGGCTTTCATGTAAATAAGGCAACTTTACTTGATTGTTCGTACCTTGCTATATCTTCATAACTTCAATTGCCTCTATAATGTGGTATGACTGCGTGGCTCATAACTTACCTCTGATTAGAGTTACCGAAGCCTTCATGTAATATGACAACTAACTTGATTGTTCTTACCTTGCTTTATCCTCCTAACTCCAATTGCCTCTATAATGTGGTATGACTGCGTGGCTCATAACTTACCTCTGATTAGAGTTAACGAATTGGCTTTCATGTAAATATGGCAACTTACTTGATTGTTCTTACCTTGCTTTATCCTCCTAACTTCAATTGCCTCTATCATGTGGTATGACTGCGTGGCTCATAACTTACCTCTGATTAGAGTTAACGAATTGGCTTTCATGTAAATAAGGCAACTTTACTTGATTGTTCGTACCTTGCTATATCTTCATAACTTCAATTGCCTCTATAATGTGGTATGACTGCGTGGCTCATAACTTACCTCTGATTAGAGTTACCGAAGCCTTCATGTAATATGACAACTAACTTGATTGTTCTTACCTTGCTTTATCCTCCTAACTCCAATTGCCTCTATAATGTGGTATGACTGCGTGGCTCATAACTTACCTCTGATTAGAGTTAACGAATTGGCTTTCATGTAAATAAGGCAACTTACTTGATTGTTCTTACCTTGCTTTATCCTCCTAACTTCAATTGCCTCTATCATGTGGTATGACTGCGTGGCTCATAACTTACCTCTGATTAGAGTTAACGAATTGGCTTTCATGTAAATAAGGCAACTTTACTTGATTGTTCGTACCTTGCTATATCTTCATAACTTCAATTGCCTCTATAATGTGGTATGACTGCGTGGCTCATAACTTACCTCTGATTAGAGTTACCGAAGCCTTCATGTAATATGACAACTAACTTGATTGTTCTTACCTTGCTTTATCCTCCTAACTCCAATTGCCTCTATAATGTGGTATGACTGCGTGGCTCATAACTTACCTCTGATTAGAGTTAACGAATTGGCTTTCATGTAAATAAGGCAACTTACTTGATTGTTCGTACCTTGCTATATCTTCATAACTTCAATTGCCTCTATAATGTGGTATGACTGCGTGGCTCATAACTTACCTCTGATTATAGTTTATGTGCATGAACTTGTGTACACGTACATATTTGTCTTACCTTATTACATCTTCCCAGATCCACTTTGACTTGTGATGTACTATGACTGCGTGGCTCGTAGCTAACATTTCATAGGAAGTACTGCATATGTAACGGGCTTTACAATTAATGTTAGGGCATTCATATTCCTTCTCGGGGGAGGCGAAGCCGAACTTACTCCACAGTTGTATCTGCTTCACGCAATCATATTGTCCTTTGACTCCCTTTTTTGCTAATGATGATTCTGTAACATTTCCAACGCCAATTCCCAGTCGCTGCTGCGACGGTTCGTCATTTGTTTCTGTACGCGTAGAAAACCTTTCGTCCACGGCTATAGCAGGATAATCTGTGATGTCAGGGCCGTTTTTCGCATACAGAATCCTTGATGATAGGGTATTTACGTTATGTATCATCATCCTGGAACCAATTATTGTTCGAAACCGTGAATGCCGTGGTAGAGTAATTCGTTGCCAATGTCTCCCGTAAAACGCAGTTACCGCAATGATCAAGGTTATTACAACCGCCGCGTATTTATATGGTTGGTGTCCCATTGTAACTAAAGGATAGGAAATATCAACTGTTCGATAATGACTTTATCATAATTGTTATTTTCTTAGATCTCTTATAAACGGTATATATATATATATATATATATATATATATATATATATATATATATATATATATATACGTGTACAAAAGTTCATGCACATAAACTCTAATCAGAGGTAAGTTACGAGCCACGTAACTAAAGGATAGGAAATATCAACTGTTCGATAATGACTTTATCATAATTGTTATTTTCTTAGATCTCCTATAAACGGTATATATATACGGTATATATATACATATATATATATATTTATATATATATATATATATATATATATAAACACTCAAAACAGACTTGTTCAATAAACCCACGAACAAGCACAACTACCTCTTACCAAGCAGTTGCCATCCACGTCACTGTACCAGAAATATTCCGTACAGTCAAGCGTTGCGCATTCGACGCATTTGCTCCTCTGAAGTCGATTTTGATTCACGCACTAAAGAACTGTCACAACACCTCCTAAACAAACAGTATTTTCGGGGTACTATTGAAAATGCCATCAAAAAGGCTAAAAGCAAACCCCGTACCGAAACATTGACGTACAAAACTCAAACCAGTTCCAAAAGGGTACCATTGGTTACTGAATTCCACCCTGGTCTCCCACCACTGGCTAATATCATTCAGAAGAATTTTCACCTACTTCAAGGCACCGAACGCCTGAAATCAGTATTCCCAGAATTACCTGTCATCGCTTTTAAAAGACCCAGCAACCTACGGGATATCTTAGTTCGGGCATCCTTTCGGGATGACACCCCATTAGGAGAAAGCATAACAGAAACTACAGGATCATCGCCCTGTACACAAAATTGCAAAACGTGCTTACTTGTCGATTCGACCGGGGCCTTTCAGAGCAACCAAACCAAACGCACGTTCCAAATTCGGCACAAAATTAACTGCCTATCCAAAAATGTCATTTACCTCATCTACTGCAATATTTGTAACTTACAATACATTGGAGAGTCAAAAAACACTCTTAGAATGAGAATGACACAACATAGATCGGCGATCAAAACAAAAAAGATCAACCAACCTGTTGCAAATCACTTCAATCTCCAAAATCATTCAATTGAGAATTTGCGTGTTATTGCCATTGACCAGAACGATTCTTGGACAGATAAATCTAGGAAAGCGAAAGAAAATTTCTGGGAACTAAACCTAAAGACCACGGCACCATTCGGTTTAAACATCAGAAACGATTTGCCGTCCCAGATAAACCAAAACAATTCCTTTACAATTACGACGGAATCGGATTAAAATAATCCGACGCGGATTAAAATAATCCGAATTTCTAAAACTTCTGCTCAATTCAGCAGAAATCAGTAAGTCGCTTTGCCCTTACAACCATGCCGACATCTCCTCTATAAAAGAGTTTCAGTTCCTGCTACTCCTTGTCACTTTCGGTAATCATGCACTGAAGAAGAGCTAGTTTTGCTCGAAAGCTCTGCAAAAACCAAACATTGGCTGTTTTACTTCCAATCACTTACCTAATTCTATTATTGTATCTCACTCGAGATCCAGCCTTTCTCTAAATGCAGCATAGTTGTTTAACAGTTTTTCCGTTATTCCTATATATATATATATATATATATATATATATATAAACCGTGATGATCAAGGTTATTACAATCGCCGCGTATTTATATGGTTGGTGTCCCATTGTAACTAAAGGATAGGAAATATCAACTGTTCGATAATGACTTTATCATAATTGTTATTTGCTTAGATCTCTTATAAACGGTATATATATATACGGTATATATATACTGTATATATATACGGTATATATATATATATATATACGGTATATATATATATATATATATATATATATATATACGGTATATACGGTATATATATATATATATATATATACCGTATGTGTATACGTGTACAAAAGTTCATGCACATAAACTCTAATCAGAGGTAAGTTACGAGCCACGCAGTCATACCACATTATAGACATCATAAGCGTTAAAACAGACTCGAGGGAAAGATTCGCAAATATTAAGACGTTCTTGTAAACAATGTAATACTGAAGTGAAAAGGAAAAGTGTTCGGTTATGTGAAGTTACTTGTTGAATGACAATGAAATGTAATGGAGTTGCAAAGTTCACAAATTAGATTTGCATAAGACAGTGCAGTTTATGAGTTAATTTAACTCACAATTCCTTTCCCTCATCCCCCATCTACCACGAACCGTTTAAGCGATGATATGATATGATATGAGATACAAAGTTATGAAGATACTACACACCTCTGTACAACCCCCCCCCCCCTTCCGCTCCCTTGATAGAAGCTCTAGTCATATATTACCTCAAAGTCACAATTAGAATATTTAAGAAGTGTAGATCGTAGTGAAAACTTTACAGTTTGTTAGGAATCGTTCGCAATTTTTTTGAGCCAGTCCTCTTCGTATAATATCAGTTATCCTAAGGCCATATGTATACTTGCAGTTTAACCTCACCTTCAAAAGATCTCGGCTTTGACCAGAAACAGTATAATTATGTTTTTACGAATCTCCAAAATTGACTTTCGTGAACAGCTGCTCGATCAGGTTGTCGGTGTCTCGAACAGTCATTGTAAACACCACAAAGTAAATTGTTTCTATACGTATAATACAAAATGTTCTTATAGAGTATATATACTAGCAGCTATTTGCGACATGATGTATTGTATTACATTTTCGAAGAAGTCACTGTACATGAAACGTCCAACCAGCTATATAAACAGGAAATGGTTTCGATTTTCGGATCAACATACAAAGATTAGGGCAAACCTATTGAGATTGGTGCAAGTCTGCAGTGTTAATTGTAATGATACTCGAATATCTGGGACACGTTGGACTCGACTCGGCTCCAGTACGTTCCTCTCTAAATGAGATGATTTTCAATGTTCATGTCTGACATGTACGTTCTAACAGGTGTTCATCCTGCAAGATAAAGTGGTCGTCCACCCACACTAAGTAATAGATAACTCTGTTGGTATCATATACAGCATGCACAGAACTTGTAATCTTGGCTGACTGCATAATTTATGACCGTGATCGTCACATAAATGTTGATTTATCGCAAAACAAATTTCCATATCGGGTATCATTGCTTTAATAATTGCTAAGTCTGACCAATTATGAATAAACATATGGTCATTTGTGACGCTCCAAGTACGTGAAATGTTTATATGTATACATAGCACTTTGTAGCGGTTGTATAACAAACGTTTATCAAGCCTATACAGTTTAATATTTACAAAATAAATATAGAATAGATGAATCATATTTATTCATCTTAAATCATTCATAAAGTTCATTTAACAATATTGCTTTAGTTTTGAAAATGGTATTAACGAGTGTCTTCTATTAACTAGTTGAAAGCAGTTCAAAGTATATATATATATATATATATATATATATATATATACCGAATCCCGGTGGATGATGGAAGTTTTTTATCTGTTCTGGATTTTCCAGATCATGGCATTTTCAATTTTATATATATATATATATATATATATATATATATATATATATATATATATATATATATTTATATATATATACGCATGATGAAATGTTCCATGTGTTGGAGAGAAATAATAGTAGAAAAGATAAGGACAATATGTAATGCCTTTACATTCAACATATATATATATAGAGAGAGAGAATAGATATAACTACACGCTACACAAATTTTCGGACACCCTGGTACATCGTCAGGTGTGAAAAGAGTGATTGAAATCACGTTAGTCTACCGTGAGCCCCAGACTGCTCAAATTGCTTGAACCATATCCCTATTGAGACCATGACAGTGTGAACGTACTTTAAGGATCAAGTCGACTTCCTTAAAGTTTCTTTTATGATGGTCAGAAAAATTACCCGGGATTATGGCAAACTTAAGACAATATTGTGTTGTGGAAGATTAAAATGTTCAGAAAACTGGTTTTGTTGAGTCTGATTGATCATTAAGTCGTAGACGAAAAGGTGTGGGGGTTTGGCCAATGTATTGTACATCAGGACAGAAAACACAAGTGAGAAGATATATCACAAAGGGAGCAGCATGTCACAATTGTATGGACCTGGAATGTCAGGGTCCGTGATTTTGTGTAGCTATATATCTGTCTATATATATATATATATATATCTAATATATATCTTATATATATATATATATATATATAGATCTGTCTATATATATATATAGATCTGTCTATATATATATGTAAATATATATTTATATTTTTATATATATATTTATGTATGTTTATATATATATATATATATATATATATATATTATATATATATATGTACGTATACATACATATGTATGTATGTATACATACATGTATGTATACATACATACATACGCATGTATGCATACATACATATATATATATAATATATATATATATATAGATATATATAGATTACATGCAGAATACCACAAATTTTCCATTTGCTACATTTTAAATTTAAAGTGGCAATGAGATTTTTTTATAGATTAAGATTAAGATATACCTATAAATTAATGGAAACAATGATGCTGGTATCTTTGTAAGTAAATATTAGATGTGCTGCCCTGCATACAGTTCAGAGAGTTGTTACGAGTTCATTATTAGTCTGCATAGGAACGTTATGGGTAATTAACCAACGTAATAAAGATATTGGCTAAGAGTGATTCGAGTCATCGAATCGTTATTAATTGTTTAGTTTGTTTGCCGACTCGTTGATGTTTTTCCTTTATGCAATCCATTTGCTACCGGCAAAACAGATGTATAACAGTCGTTACCGGTTGTGGCGTTTCCGAAAACGACCATCGCATTGAGCTAAACACGTTCGCGATTATCCGAAAAGCCATGACAAGTATAACATTAGAAAAGGCGTTTCGGAGATAAACATGTAACATTTAAAGACTGCGATTATAATTACCGAATAGCCTATATACTTGGAAATATTCCGGAAACGATAAGGGGGTAAAGCTGAGAATTAAGAAGATTTCAGAGGAAGATCCAAGTAAGGGGAAGATTGATATAGAAGATTTCATCGGTTGTTGTGATCTGGTTACGTTTCGAAGACCAAAACGAGAAAAGTTTTTGAACTAAGAAACTTATAAAGTAAGCAAGTGCAGCAACGCTGCTGAAGCTCAGCTAACCTTCTATTTGAGAAATCTTGTTTTGATTGGCAATATTTCTGAGCAGTTTATCCATTTCTTTGAATGTGTGAAAAATATAACACATGGGCAGGATAACGGTTTCATTTCCTCTCCTTACCCAGCCATTTTTTTCTTTGCAATATATACTCCTTAATAGCAGACAAAAAAGCAGGTCATAAAAAAGAAGAAACAATGGTAGTCTTGAAAATAAGGCTTAGAGCGTGTATCAAAACCTTATCTGGGATATTAGACTTTTAAAAGGTTATATCATATTAATTTTCATAATCATGGCATTGTAGGTGCGGTCAATAAACAGTGTTTCCACATTTCAGAAATGAGTGAACTGTGCCATTGCAATAAACAAAGAACCAACTGTATAGCACTTGGTAGTTTTCATTCATGCAATAAATAATTGAATTATGCTGACCCAAAATTGCTCTCGAAAACTGCACCAATACAACAATAAAACGACCTGCCACTTGTTTATATTCGACTTACCACTATGAAACGTTAAATAATAAAACTTTCAGCTGAGCTAAAATTGAGAAAACTTAAGTGAAAGAAGATCAGAATATTGCCAAGTTAAGGCGATCCAGTACTACCACCTGACTTCCATAGTTAAGTTACCGAACATTTACTACCATGATCACGCCGTATACTTGAGTTTCTGGTGCTATCTGCTGACTAAATAGAAACACTATTATTTCAGTCATGGAAGGGAATAAGGGCGCTGCCGATTAACGAGGCCTGGCAGAGCCCCAGGTTTTGTCACTGAGCGAGTAGCAATTGACACCCACTTGAAATCCACCCCTTGCTATTCCACATTATAGCATTCCATGCAGCCTCACGAATGACACATGTTCTGCGTGTGGAGCAAAAGCCTCAACTTGTATCATAGTTGACAGTCTGGTGGGTTCGGCTCCAAAAGAAGTAAAGTAGGTATCACACATAGAGCTTGGCAAGCTGCCATCAACGATGAAAAGATGAACACGTCATTATAACTGCCTCGAATATCGTGAACCAGACCTGAGGAGCAAAACGAAATTAAATCTTGTTTTTTTCTAGATTTAACTATATGATGTGACGAAATATTCAATCAGAACAGATTTTGTTTTTAGTCCAAGACCATGGCTGGCTGGATTATTAAATATGACCAAACTGAAGAGAATTTGTTCACCGGAAAGAGGGCATGCGACAAGGTTAGGTGTGGAAGAGGGAGAGGGGAGGGGAGGGGAGGGATGATTAAGGTTGTTTGGGGTCATACCTGTATGGCTGCTGTAACTCACCAGTGATTTAATAACGTCTGTAGTGCCGTCTTCATTACAAGCTTACACAATGTGATAGAAAGCGATTACTCAGATTATTTAAACAAACAAACAAACAAACAAACTTGTCAGCGATTATTAGCTTTAAGAATAAGAAGAAGAAATAAAACATATTTTAAGAGCTAAGTAGAGGAACATGGTGTTCGTTCCTCCACGAAGCTTTGCCATTTGAAATTTCAAAATGGCTTTCACATCGTGACGACTGTTTCAAAATGCCACATAAATGTGTTAAAACTTACCAGCTATAAATCCGGTGAGGATGATTCCCGCTCCTGTTCCTAAATTCGATAAAGCTGTCGCTGTTTGGACGTGTTTACTACATACTATGTATACGACATAAGCTTGAATCCAAGTCGCGTAAAAAGAGACCAACGTTCCGGCAGTGAATGATATTGCGCAAAGAAAGATAATATGCTCACCAAAATGAAAACAGAGCATAATAACAAAGGATATCACAACTCCAGTAATTAATAAGGATAAAGAATGCATCCATTTAAAATAAAACACAGCGATGCATATCATCATACCGAGAGTAATGCCAGCTCCACCGGATGTTGACAACCAAACCGCTGTCGATGGCTCGTAGCCTTTCTCTACTCCAAACGGGACCAAAAAGATGGCCCACGAATATACGATAATCGTATTAAAAGCTCTTGTTAGAATCGCAAACAACAACGAAGGGTGGACAAATAAGATGTTTTTCTGTCTCCAGTTATAATCATTCTCTGTTTTCGTTGATGAGATGCCAGGTTCGCTCTCAAATGGAGAGCAATTCCTTAATTCAGCGTAGTTCTCCTGAAACGGTTCCTCATCTCTTTCTCTAGTTGCTCTCCTCCAAATACGAGATTCATTTTTATTGAAAAGAAGTAGCCCGCATGGAACACAATTCCACGTGAGTGCTCCAAGGAGAGCTATGGCTGCTGATAGACCATACATTCGAACGCAGTATTCCAATAACAACGGTAGTATCATCGTAGAAACACCAGAAATAACACTACTGACTGCGAATAATATCCCAAAGCTTTCTCTGCAAGTTTCCGCTAGATGTACTGCGGTAACCATATTTATTGCACCAAAACCTACACCTGTAAACCAAAAACAGGGTGAACAAACATGAATATTGAATAGTCTTTTTCAAGCAGCATCTCTGGTGAGTTCATACACCTGATTGGTCCCTTGAATGGAATTAAGGCCAAAAGTATGATCATTTACATTTTTGGCAGCCCCTGTAAAGGGTGGTAATCATCATAATGACCAAACTATACACATGTACGATAACGTTTGAACAAAGTGTATATTAACCAATCCTTTTCCATCGGGTTGGTGGTGAGTACATACATAGTGTTTGGTCCCTTGAATGGCTTATGGCCAAAAAGAGGACTATTATCATTCTTATATTTTTCGCAGTCCCACCAAATGTACAGAAAGGTTACAATTTTACCGGTTTTAGTGAAAGATATACAAAATCTTCATGGTTCCACGAGTATTTACCTTTAAAAGGCGGGAAGCAAAATTGTCTTCAAATATATTGTTACATTTGTTTTCTATTTCAAATCGCGTCATTTTCCCCTCCAATAAACCCTTGCCAACCTACCAGACGCAACGTTCGCTATTAGTAACTTCCAGATTGAGTTGGCGAAACATCCTTGGTATATAAATCCGGCCCCGATGAGAACACTTCCTGCGGTGCCAAGAAACTGGTCAGAGAATATGTCCATCAACCAGCTAATAACAGGACCTGAGTAGAAACATAAGACACAAGTTGAGCTAAAGAGTGGGTTTACGTGACTGAGCTTGTATAAACTTAAACCTGTTATGTTAATACGCTTGTTTTATCCACAACAAAAGACAGACTGGAAGTTCATTTTTAACATGTATGGTATGGGATAGTTTCTTTGAGAATTATTTGACTATATCTTTTACCTGTATTTTTGCAGTTAATATATATCGTGTAGTAACTTCCACCATATACCGGTATAGTTTCGAAAGTTACGTGCTGGCCAGTAGCCAGGAACTCTGAGTTGAAGGGCGCCAACGAGGGACAATATATCAGTTATTTAACTCGCGGTAAATCAAAGTCAAATGGTGTTGCACCTCACGGTAAACTATATGAATCATAGCTTTTAATTTATAGATTAATTTATAGACTTTATGCCTTTGTTCTAATTCATACGTTCACCATCTTGGCACTATCACGATGTACCATCATTGCAATAAACAATGTTGCAACGGCCAGCACAAATATATTTTCATTCCAGGCAAATGGGTGGCACATTAATCTACATAATCTGGGTAGTACGAAACACCCTCTTCCCTCGCTCATATTGTGACGTTATAATAAGACAATAAGACCTATAGAACAAAGGGTAACCAAGTCCTTCATGTAGTCGAGGTACACGTCCTTTTGTCGAGGTTCTTCACTAAGTACACTTCTAATTTATGATAAAATGAAACACTTCTGTAAGGAATCTTGCCTCTGCAACAACTACCCATCCCCTCATATCCCCCACCCCACACCCCTCTTTCTCCAGCTGCGCATCAACCCCATCTTACCTTATGCATTGACTTACCAATCAATAAAGATATTCCGTTCAAAGTCATGAAGGACCAACCAACCACAGGGACGTTAGAGTGAGTAAACTGAACCGTTCCTTCAAGGATAAGACTCAAACATTTGATGCAACCGAAATAGATGAAAGTTGAGAGAGTTCGCGCTAGGAATGATCTCCATTGTTTGGCATTCATAGCAGAAGTCCTTCGTAAGGTTTCGAATCTGTGGAATAATATATGAAAGGGAAATTGTTAATAGGAAAAAAAAATGTCACAAATATAGCATGCATGTTGGATATTTGTGTTATGGGTGACATTAAAACATCATCATTGAGACAATAAGAAGTTTTAATATTAAAAGATTTCAATATCTAGAGCATGATAAGAATGACTTATTGGAAATGAAATAAAAAAGAAAACAATACGACTTAACAAAATAGAATACAATACAATGCAATATAATATAAATGTCAGACGCACAGAGACCATAGTTTGTTACTGACAACAATGTGGCCTATGTGTTTAACAGTAGCCTATCATCTGTGAGACTGGTTTCCTTCCGTACTGAGTTTTTGAAGCTGTCGGTGGTCCCATTTAGAAATGATTCACTGGAGAAGATGCAGTTTTTTTAGTTTAACGTATAACGTTATATTCTTTCGCCTAAGAATCGAACTTCCAGGTAAAGATACGTCCGATCCTGTGGTAGAGCACAGTGTTTACTCTTCCGAACGATTGTAAACTACGATAGTCAAATTGATCATTAATTTTGAAGGAAGGCAAATAAAAAAAAAACTCGCGACGTACTGTGGCCTGCCTCCTATAGTTTGCGGGTAAGTAAATGACGTGTACAGTATACGTACAATAGGCATAATATTTAATCGGTAAGCAGACTAAATTAAATAAAATTACAAGAATAGGAAGGAATAGCTTAATGCCTTGTGTATAGGCTGTAAACCTTACATCAGCTACGACATTAATAATGTGCCGAGTCATACTCTGATTGTATTGTAATCCATGAATATACATACGCGTAGATGAGTGTGTCGGTCTAAAAGCAGCCAGTATCTAATTCATTTGAACGGCGCCATATTTTATTGAAATTCTTTATTGTGTGCTAAACTTTTATTTACTTCCGTTCTCTGATTGAAGGTCGTAGATAGTAAAATCCTGTTAAAAACCATTCAAGGATAGCAATTATATGTTTTTTTCTGCTCTGTCTGTACCGTCGTATTATATTGCAATCTGGCATATTCATGATCATATTAAAATGATATTTGTTTCTGCCCTTATTTAATTCAAAGTACGTCACCTGTTCCTGGTGTTCCAGGTGCATGAGTGTGATAACCCCCACCTGGGATATAAGTTCTAATCATAATAGTCTTGTACTATCTACTTTCCATTGCCTAAACGACTGTATAGTCGTAGAACGTGAAAAATTAAACAGCTCCGTACATAAATAGACCGCCGTCAAAACTGACGGCGCTCCGTATGTTGTTCGTTGGTCTTGTTTTCCGATCGTAACAAGAATAATAGCTACTGTAGCGGTCCTAATCTTGTATAGCGCCGCTCAATGAAGGAAGAAAGAAAAAAAAAAGGTTGGCTAATGGGTTTTTGCGTTCGTATTGGTTGTATAAGGAAAAGGTTGCAAACACCAAGTGTCTTGAGACCAATCTACTTATTCTGATCATGGAGCTTAAACAGATGACCTGATACACCCGCAACAGTAGTACTCTTACAATCTTACATCGAGACGAGACCGTGACCGTGTGATCATGATGTTGTCAAGTCAAATGTGTATCACTAGTCCGTTGAAATGGGAACTGAAACTGTGCATGATGTTAGCCAAAATAGCCGATGACTTTTATGGTGAAATAAGTCTATCCGGTTATTTGTGCAGCAGCTAAATGCTACGAGGAGCGTTGGTATGAGAAGTGATCGCATGAACATAGTTTGTATTCGAAGGGGAATTCGATATGTGTTGATTACAATGCACACGTAACGACAAAGGAATATACGATTGTGCAATTATACAGCACATGCATATGGAAAGTACAGAAGTGTGAATAAAATCTGTTTTGGCGACGGATCATTATGGAGAATGTTATATATAACTGCATAATAATAACAAAACTGTTTTTGCTCGTTGTTCTACAATAGCAAGCTCATAACGGAACATAGCGTCACGGCACTCCGAGAGGTTCCTTAACTGTGTAGCGCAAGAGCAATTTTGTATGTGTTTTGACCCGTATCTTCATGTGTATTTAGTCGATCAAGTTGGACCATCCACATTTTGAAAGGCGAGCTTTCTGGTAGTGTATGCCTTAATCCATATATATTTCGGTAAACCTTACGCCAATTTTAAATGAAAAAGAGAGACTTTAGGACATTTTCAATGCGAATACACTTGAAAACCCAAGTTTTTTTCGCACTGTGGGGCTATTTGGCACCGTAACGTATGTATGCGAAGTCCTGTAGTCACAGTTCAAACGGTGAATTAAACTATGAATATTCATAACGTTTTCTACCGATTATATGCTAAATTGACTAATGAGAACCTTACGCCAAATTGCCAAAACTAAAAGGAAACAAGGCATATGAGAGGGATCTTTCCTTTTGTTTCCCTTTGTTTTCAATCGACTCATGACGTCACAATACTGTACTCAGCACACGTTGGTGAATGTGCAGTCAAGAAGTGTTGTTGGTGTCTTCATTTCATTGTGATATCTTGAGTTTTGTTAGATTCAACTCAAACTACTTCTCAGTAACTTTCAAAAGACTTTATATATTCAATTAATTGTAATTTCGGTTGAAAATAATACCTCCAAAGTGACATTTTCTGTACCGTATCTTTTGGAACCTGCTTCTGACCACGCGAAGCAACGGTGAAACGACTTAGTTGGAACGTACCAAACCACGGTATGTGGGTATGTAGTTGTTCTAAAGACTATAGTTCTGCACTGTTTACCACGCAATATAGCCTTACAGTGTTTGGCCTATACTAGCTGCGTATAAGATACTAGTGCTGATACTGTAGCGTATAGGCTAATTCAAGTACAAGTCGTAGTGGGGGTTCGGCCTACATTAGTAGTAACCCCCTAATGTATAATGGAACATTCCCCGACGCTATCCGCCGTCGCGTGATTGTCCACAGAGCAGAGGGGGAAATATCTCACCAGATAAACAGCAAAGCCGTGCTTGCTGCACAGAAAAGTCTTAGTTTCCGCCGTGAGCGTTTTGGTCTAAAACTTTCCGTTATGAATCGTGTCACATACAGACGTACCCGGTATTATTCTATGATATTTTGTGGCACTGACATGTGTGTGGCAATGTGGAATCACGATTTGGGATCACATTTAAACTAAATGTCTAGTTTAAATGTGTCCTAAATCTGTTTTTGTTTCAGTTTGCTTTTGAAGATGAACCTACTAGGATAGAAGGTCAGACCATATAACTTATATTTTTGACCTACGAAGGCTTTTATTGAAGTAGATCAACACTTTGCTAACAGTTTGTTACTCTCTCTTTGACATAGGATCACGTAATCATTTTACGGACTTTTTGTCCGGCTTGGCGTACCATGTGTTTGAGCAACAACAACAACTTAAGATCTAGTTTGGATAGCAGTTTCAATTGTATACATCGTTCTTAAGTCGTGCTCGTCTTATTCTGTTTTGATTCCAGAAATGTAGTGTCAACCTGGGTATGCAAACAATAACAACAGGACGCCATGTTCCTTCCACACCATTTCAACTTTATTTTACTGGATTATGATTATGATTATTATTAACATTAGTATTATTATTATTATTATGATGATCATCATAATCATGATGATCATCTTCATCACCACTACTACCACCACCATCATCATTTTTCATCATCAGCATTATCATCATCAACATTATTCATTACTTTACGCTGATCACTTTCCGCACACAAATATTTCGTGCTCGGGAAAACAAGTTTTATTTTACACGTACATCAAGGGCGTAGGAACCGGGGGGTGGGGGCGCCAGCCCCCCAGTGAAAAATATGGGGGCGGAAGTATCATTCCGCCCCCCCCCCCCCGCTCGGCAAGTCAGAAAACCCCTTTTTCATTTCCAAATGAGAAAAAAATCTCATTGGAGCACCAAATTGCATTTAAGGCCAGGTGAAAATGCAAAATTCTTTACAAAATGGAGTGGGAGTTGAAATGCGCTATATTGCACCAAATTGCATCTGAGGCCACCTGGAAATGCAAAAAAAATTCCAAAGGGGAGGGGGCACCCCTTCCCCTTAGACCCCTCCCCCAGGCCGGCCATCAGTCTTCAGCCCCCCCCCCCCCCACTCAAAAGTACCTTAAGCCACTGACGTACATGATAATGTTCTTCTTCAATTGTAGGAAACCAAATCCAGGATGATGTAAATAAGCTGGAAAAAGTATAAGAGAAAGTAGAGAAGGGTGGTCAAACCCTCTTGGGCTTCGGATAAAGATACTCCCTAGTAATAAATGAAAGTTGGCGAGACCAACTTATTCTGTACGGCAGCTCGATTTGTCCACTTTCACGACATATTGATAACCACAGCCAAATAAGATGGCGCTGTTCAACTATAACTAATTACCACCGGTACTTCTTGCACTGAATCATCATTCCTCTACCGAACCAAGGGCGGCGGAAGCACTTTTAATCTGGGGGGCACCGACATCAAAGGGCACTTTGCAGAAATTCGATTGGACTGATGTAGCCTTATATTTAGTACCCTTTATAACTCTTATTGTATTATATTTTTTGCGTATAAACATCACTCCATCAACGCCCCCCCCCCCACCCCTTTCATAGAAAATATGCATACTAGCTCTGCAATATCCAAAGTTGTATGCACGACTATCAGAGCGGAGCGCCACCATCGGTTGGCGCAGAGCGTACAAGAAAATTTTTGGTTTTACAAACCCCTCAGATGGCCAGAAACGGCCCTTCCCGAGTGTTCATTCCGGTTCCCTGGCCTCTTGCTAACTTGAGACACCTCAATTTTTATGTAGAAAAAGGGCACATTTTTAACCCTGAGGAAAAGTGGGGGGGCACGTGCCCCCTGTGCCCCCCGGTTCCGCCGGCCTTGAACCGAACACAATCTTTCCTTAAAATTTAGTCTCTGAGCCAAATTCTATCCTCCTTAATCATTTCAATGTGCGCAATCATATCGATTAGCGATTCTTCTCCTCCAAAAAACGGTATATCTTTCGCTGACAAGAACGGTGTTTGCCGCTGTTCGGAAAGTAACGGTACCACAGCTAGTCCTACTCCTACACTTCTCGGACTTGAGAGGAACTCAATACAGTACTACAGTTCAGAGCTGCCAAGTCTCCTGCATTTGGCAGGAAACACACCATACCAACTTAAATATCCTATAACTTCTCCAGTGACACCTCAATTTGATTAGACCTAACGTACTGTTCAAGTTAGTGTTAGGCCTAATCTACATCAGGTTTACCACTGTAATAATAAAGCTACAAATCACGCAAAGTTTATACCTAACTTTAGGCTATTTGTAACTTTTGCTAGGCGTACCATTCACACAATGCACCACACACCAGCCTTAGCTAGATTATGCCTTTAGAGTTCAAACTTACATAGCCTTACATCTAGGGCCCCATTGGAAATGGGCCAACGTTCTGTCAGCCCAATGGGTTTAGCTCCTGCTACTCTTTTTGTTTTGTTTTTTCAATCTGTTCAGTTCCGTCATCTCTGTTAATTTTTGTTTCTTGAAAAATCTGAGTGTGAATAAAACAAACAAACAATCCTAGGCCTTACACTGTAACATATGTTGAGAATGACTCAGCGTTTGTTACGGGCGGGCCTTGCATAAGTTGCATAATTTGTGACAGCGGTCCATTTATATTCATTCATAACCCAATGTGAAATACCACGAAATTTTCAATTTTTGTTTCAGTACCGCCAAAAGAATTTTTCTTTTGTTGACGGATTATACCGTGTTTTCACTGGCTGCAATGTAGTTTAGCCTATTGCACGTGTCATGTAATGCAATATGTAAGCTTAACGTTATATGTCTTACTACATTACGCCACGGCTAGGCTACTTTCTTGAATCTCTCCCAGTATTGCGAACAACTTTTGCCTAAATTCCAGACCCCGAATAGCCAAGGCATCGTGATTTGAGCAAACTGCTTTAGTCCCGTATAGAGCCACTTCTTTTCGTATCTTAACCTACGCCTAACAGTCAAACGACATATACTTCACGAGTTTATAAGAAATATTAGTGATAGCTTACATCAAAGAGTCTTACCAACTTTCGAAAGGTACAGTAGGCATATGTTATCGTTGATGCAGTAGGCCTGTTTAGCTGCTGCCTTTTGATGGTTCGTATGATATACGATATTACGTACACAAAAGAGTCAACTCTGTCTCGTAGTCTTAGTAATAAAAAACTTGTAAACTGCAGTCATTTGTTGAGATTCCGAAACCACATAACACTTTGAAACTTAACAGACGAATATTAATGTATTTCCATTTGAGAAGCAATAACTATTTGTTAACATTCTTATGTACTTAACTAGATCAGATATCATAGTGAATATTAAAGAAGGTCTATTTTAATAAATGTCACCCTCCTTTGAAATCATGTGCACGCTTATGGGTATAGAGAACATATGAATGCATGAAATGCCAACTCAATACTGCCCTATTATTTACCTATATAAAACGTCACAACTTGAAAATACGACGAATTATTAATAAAATCTCCCCATACAAAAAAACTATTTCACCACGTAACCACGGAAGGACGGACGGGCGGACGGGCGGACGGACGGACGGACGGGCGGACGGGCGGACGGACGGACGGACGGACGGACGGACTGAGGACGTCATCATCAATTTAGCCTTACATAAGCATGCCAGAGATCAAGCATATTTTAAAGCTGAACATCTTGAAACACTGGGATAGCTTTGTTAGAGAAACATAACTAACACTCAGAATTGTCCTATTTCCTTGGACTATGCCATATCAAGACTCAAATATACTGCCCAACATTTTGCCTTAAGTACGCAGACCATACGTACAGTACCAATATCAACCTTTCAGCTGAGAGTTTCGACAAACCAAGAAAGTTGGACATATTTTAATGAATAGATACCGCCCTCACTTTGATCATTACGAGTGGTTATTTCAGCTTTGTTGTTTTGTCTGTTCTTTTATATCTTTCTATAAGTGAAAGGTGGGTGGGGGGGGGGGGACGGGTTGCTGAAACTTGGGTAAAGAATTACAATTATGTTACTGTTTTCTCAATTCTGCAATGGATTTATGAATAGTGTCAGACGCATGTTCTGCGATTTTGATTGGGACCAAACTTTGAAGAAAAAGAAAAGTATTCAAAGAACCTTTTTTTCTCCAAAATTTAGTATTCAGTAACATTAAATATTAACTAAATTCACAAAACTGATTTCATATATAGGTTTGTGCGAATAAATCTTTGTTTTAAGATGGTAAATATTAAAGCATTCCTAGAGAGACTCTTTGGGCATTTATTTCTAACAAGTTTTTTCACTGTTTTTTTTTCCATGATATATTTATGTTTGAATATTTTGATCTATGATAGGATTATCGGTTTTGTCTAAGCGAAGGCCTGGCTAATATTGCTGACCTTTGAGTCCCTTGGTATGTTGAGGAGGAGTACAATTGATATGATCCATCTTCATTCTGACAATTACTAAATTGATAACATTAGAATACGTGCGCAAAAAATACTTGCACTTCCAATAAAGCTAGGTATGGCTAAGAGGTTTGTCGGCAATAGTGAGCACAGAATTTCAATGGTGAGGGGGCTGGGGAGGGAGAATTTAATGGAAGGGTCAGAAGCAAACGAAGGATTGATAAATGAGGAGGCTCGGCCCTTGGGTCGTTGAAAACGACTCCCATGAAGGGGAGGGAGGTGGTTCCGACCCCAAGCCAAAATTTGAGCATTTAGAAGTCAAATGGTGCATTATGTGGCATATTCATAATTTAGGACTTTAACTAACTTTAACCACAATGCTGAGCTAAAAATATACTCTTGACTTTTTGTGTGAGGTTGACAAGAGGAAAAGCACACCCTAACAGTTATACCTTATTCGTCCCCGGACTGAACCATTTTTCTGATTATCGATGTTATCACACCTTTACCGGCTAGTGGATTATGTTGTCCCGTTATTTCGATATACGGTTTATAATTCTCTGACAAAATGTTATAGCGATGCAATTAGAAGTGAGAGACTACCGTAAAGGAGAATATTTGCAAACTCAGACACATTAAAGTTTGCAAACATAGCCTTACTTGTATGGTTAACCCTTGCTTGCATTCTTGCTTGCTTGCTTTCTATCTTTCTTTCCTTTGTTTGTGTTTATCCAAACAGTTCACTGAACTCATTCTACGTTGTTAGCAGCCAGTTGTGTTGATTTAATAATTGAGAACAAAGACGCTTTACCGACTTCTAATGTCATAGGGTCGTAACACGACATCACATTTTGATATGCCTTCAGGCTTAAAATCTCTCAGTCCATAACGCGAACGTTGTTCTGAAACCATGTTGCTCTGAGAGTCGGCCTTGTCAGCGGAAGGTTAAACTTTTTTTTCTATACTATACCATTGTGAAAGTAGGCTCTCAGTCCAACTATTCTAATCCGTTGAAGCTTGAAGTTAGTGCAGTTCGTTGTCCGACTATGTATTCGTTCTGGATTGAAGACAGAGATTTTAAAGCATCATTATCAAGCAGGATAACTATATATACAAACAACACGAGCTATTAACATAACCGTGTTTACTATATATAAAAAAAGACGTGGTGTCAAACCAATTTTCATTTTGAAGACTGAACAGTTTTATCGGATTTTACCACAGCTTCGTATTAAATCGCACGTGATGGCTTATTTTAACTTTGAGAGACCACACCAGCTCTTCTTTCCGTCGTGGACGGTAAACAGTACAAAGGGTAAGCTGTTAAACATTAACTGATAAATACTGTTAACTATGCGTCAGCTATAGATAATCGTCGTAACAATTGTATCTATGTTTATGCGTATGTGTGCGTGTGTGTATGTATGTATTTTAGATCCTCCTGCAAGCAGGAACTCGCAAAGAACCCAACATTGGCATATCAAAGCCGCAAGCTGACCGAAGTCAGTCTCTAAGATTCATATTTTAACGTCCGTGATTATGAATTATCAATTGTCAACAACTCTGTAACTGGACGACGTACATTAACCTTGGAGTGACTCGACCTCGGGACCTTATGATTGAAAGGCACCGGCGATAACCACTGAGCTATGACTCCCTATAGTGCTCTTCAATTTAGTGATATTCTTAAAGGATTACTTAAAGCAGAAATTAAGTCTTGATTTGTTGAAGTCAAAGATCAAACAGAGCGATGAGAATGCTCAATATAGCTATTCCGGAGTTCAAGATATCCATCATTAAAGGCATTGAAGACTCGCCCCAAACTGCGTGCGGCCATCTGAAAAAGTTAACTTTCTGTTGCTTGCAAGTGGCGTTTTGTTCGTGTCGCTACAAAATGCAGACAGTAATGAAACGTGATACCTTGATTATCTTTTATCTGGACCTGAGATGTCCAGCCATGCTCTGTACACTGTGTTGTGGGTATTGACCGTAGCTATATGTATTGACTGTACACTACTGTCTTATTACCGACGGTAGCAATCTGTGTGTGTATTTTCTGGGATCGATAGTGGTGTCTAACAATTCTGTTACACCTCATTCGAAACTAGGTCAGATTACTGGCATTAGACGTTTCTTTTGGCGCGACTCTTCACACCCTTTAAAATATACTTATTCTCTAGAATAGTCCTTCAAGACTAGGGCGAAAAATACCCAGGGATGTCTAAATGTGAATTTGTATTCGTTTTATTTATTTTTTTAAATTATAGAATCCCACGGAGAGCTTACAACATTCTTGAAAAGTCAAAGGAGACATATGGCTTCTACTTGTTGATTTCCCCAAAAAACAGAAAAAAACATACATTTCTCTTTGTTGAGTTCAGATGAACACAGATCAAATGGTCTTGTACTGATCATATAGCAACACTAAAAAAAAATGGAATGTTCTTCTGACTAACGAATCGTTTTAAAATCTTTCTCGAAAAACCTAGACCAGTGATTTACTCCACTGTATTCGGTCACGTGTCCCTTCTTTGTCAGTCTCATCAATACGTATAGCCCCTCCCTGCCCGGGGCCCTGCCTCTCCCCCTCCCGCGCGACCAGAAACTGCTGATTTTGCTTTTAAACTGATGATACACACACTTACGCCGTAAACACCCAACGAATAGCCTATATAGCTGACGTACGTGATACGGTGTAACGATTACTATCGCACCGTTGTGGTAGCCAGGTGTATAGTCTATACAGTTTGCTGGAGATAGTTTGTGTTTGGTGCGAGAAGAACAAATAATTACACTCTGTGCAGAGAATAGAGTTGGCCTTCGTGAGGTTTGCACAACTTTTATGAGTATTAAGTATCAGTAAATGTTAAAGTGAGGGTCAGCTTGAAGTAAACAATTTACTACCAAGGTTCACTGTTTAAATCAGACACTGTAGTTTTCAATTTCCATTCAACCTTGGCCTTGCCGTTTGAATATAATAGTAACAAACTAACACGCACTCGATAAAAATGGATCCAGATACAAAGTATGAAGTTCGCCTGTTTGTTTGTTTCTTTTTTTTTATATATATTTCGGGTTAACCTCGAGTCACACATACATGTACACACATTCACACACGACATCATATATATTTATTTTGCCTTCGTCGAGGAATCAAAACATCACTATATTTGATGTACATCGTTCATAAAGGTTTCTTTCGTTCGTGCAATGGCTTAGTTTTTTTCCCGCATCAATCATTTTCACCAACTAACCACAAAAATGTTCCTTTTGATTGTGATTCAAATTCGTATAAAAAATAAAAATCAGAATTGGTTGCCGTTCTTTGCCTGAATCATGCAAGTATTCCCAACTAACTAACCCATGCCTAAATCAATCATAAAAACCTTCATGGTTGGACATTACGTGTACATACGACCTGCCTAAGCCTTTATGACGTCATCGTGAACTAATCACAATGATATCATTGAGACGCTGGGAAACACTGAGCTCAAGTTCACGAAGAAGTAGTCAGGCGCGTATCCAGGGGGGGGCGTTGGGGGCGCGCGCCCCCCGGGTAAGAAAAAGAGGAGAGAAAAAAAAGAGAAGAAAAAAGGAAAAAAGAGGGGAAAAAGGAAAAAAGAGGGGAAAAAAGAGGAGGAGGAGAGGAAAGAAAAAGAAGAAGGAGAGAAAAAGGAGAAAAGGAGGGAGTAGAAGATAAGCGCCAAGACACCGGGAAGAGAAAGAGGAACAGTGACATCATTACAGCGCTGAACCTTATTATATACACATGGCCGGGTAGCCAGTGACGGATCGAGGATTTCGGAAGGGGCGTGCGCCTCACCCTACCCCTTACACCGACAACTCCATTTTTGACGTTTCCATTTTTCCTCTCTCACTAATGTATCTATATATATATATAATATATGGTCTATCATAACGCGTGTGTGTGTATGGACGCCTTAAACAATTGTGCTATGAACCAACTGTGGCTGGTCTCGAACTCGACCGAGTCGTCGGGGAACATGACGCATTTCGGGAATGGGGCGACCCCCGCCCCCCCCCCCGAGCATATTTTTTTATGATATCGCTAGTAAATTCGAAATAGAAAATGCTTAGATGCAACTTACAAGGCATGGGAAGTGTCATTTCCAGCGATCTGGGAGGCATTTTTGGCCAAAATTTTCTTGTACGCTTCGCGCCAATTCGTGGTGGCGCTACGCTTAGATAGTTTGCCTACAGGCTTCGCCCCTCCCTCGGCAAATTATTCGCTACGCGCCTGTTCGAATTTGTAATGCTGCATTTACACTAGACCACGATTCCCACAATCGCCACGATTTTTCAAAAAGCGTGGAGCTCCACAATATATTAATGTTTTTTTTTCTTTTGCCACGCTTTCAAACGTTTTGTTACGATTTATAACGCTTTGCTAGGAAACCAGTGCCTTCCGGTCAAGGCCTGCGACGATTTTCATTACGTTCCCTCAAGTTATCTTACGATCCCCACGATAAGCTCTCGCGTTCTGCCACGTTCTGCTAAGTTCTGTTGAGGTCCCTCAGGTTCATCAAGTTCTGTTAAGATCTCCTAAGATTTATGTACACGATTTGACTAAAATTACCACGCTTGAATCCCGATTGGGGTATAAAGAGGAGGCCGGGGCCACTCTCTCATTCGTTCCAGAGAAACAATGAGGAAGCATGCTTCCAAGAGATGAAGAAGATATTGAATTGGCAAGGAGATCTTGGCGCTGAATTTGAATGGACTTCTGCTTGGACTTCTCTTACCGACGGTGATGGAGGAGGCGGAGAAGCCTTGTCATTTTTGGCAGTGATCTTCCTTCCTCTCTTTTGCGCCATTTTGTAGGATTAAACCTGGGTCCTAAAACACAAGACAAATAAAAGAAACTAGGCTATAGCTGGTCTCAAAGGTCAGATGTTTTCGTGTGAAGCGCTCAAATGGCAATGAATCTTGGAGAGCGTGGGGGCCCTTTCATATGCAAAATCGGAATCGTGCGGGGACCTAACCTAACGTGTCAGATCGTGGGAGCCAAACGCGGCGACCGCAGCAGATCGTAACAGAGCGTGAATAAATTACTCACGCTTCTCAAAGCATCTTGACGAATCGTAGTAGAGCGTGTTCCTCACGTAGTGGATCGTAGTGAAACTTGAGGAAATCGTGTTTCAAAATCCAGCAAGATCCCCTGCGATAGTGCACCAAGGTCTGTTTCGCTCTGTTACGCTCAGTTCAGCTGTACTACGATTCCCACGTTCTTTCACGCGCTCTCACGGTTTGGTCTCAGATCGGGACAATCGTGGGAAAATTTTTGACTGTCAAAAATTTTGTCACGTTCATGACGATCATCACGATTCAACCAAGTTCCCTCAAGACCACCACGATTCTGTCACACGACCTCCCACGCTCCTCACGATTCTCTCAAATTGTGGGAATCGTGGAGAACGTGGCCTAGTGTAAATGCTGCATAAAGCAAACAGCAGATATCACATCATATCAGTGAGCATGAAAATGGCGTTCCAGGATGAACAGCCTCAAAACTGTCTGTGTGTAGTCAAAGGCGAAGGAGCCCAATTTGATTTGGGGAGCTGTAACGACTTGCCCGAAAAATATAACCAACATTTTCGCGCGCTCAGCGCGCGTTCAACATGTCAATGTCAATATCATATAAGCAAGCATCGGTTATTACATCGCATGCCATCATGTACCGTACGGTCACTGAAAGTTGCGCAGTATACCGCGGGATGCTCATATAAACAACGAATTGTCCTATGTAGATGGAGAAAAAGCATGGAGGTCCAATTATGTTAAAACTCTCTTTTACATTATAGTAATGGCGAATTAGTCGGCCAAGCTTAGAACTTTATTTTAATTATACCAAGGAGATAATTTTTAAACTATTCATTTCCTTTAGCTACATCATTGCAATGTATTTTTCTTTCAGTATATATGTGCCCGAAAAATTCTCAGCATATTGCCCGAATTTTCAGAAAGAAATATTTCGTTAGCCCCCCCCCCCCCCCTCTCGCCTCCTTGACCTATGTGTGTAGTGTTCGGTTTCGGAAATATCTGGTATTTTTTTCATTTCCTTCAACGAAGTTTTATAATAGCCGTTATAGGAGGTTTCATTATTTGTACACCAATAAATTAACTGTGTCTGAATTTTTGAAAATTTCCTGACCAACATTCTTCATCATACTTCCCTCTACTCGTGCAATTTTGACCAGTCTGTTAGGGGTTCAAGGAGGTTTTTCTATATTGGTTATCCATAGATGAAATTTTTTGCAACATTATGGGTATGTTTTGAAGTGAGTTTAATCACGTACGAGAAATGTGAATTTTGAAACTCTGAACAAAAAATGGGCTGAAAACCTTCAAAAGTGGGGCTGTCGGGTATTGTGGGCCGCGACGTAGAATCACCTACAAAAAGCAATGATCCACAGGAGATGCGATGAGGTCGAACATGATGTGTGACTGGTGACAATCTTCAAAAAGGTTATGGATGGGGAAAAAACTATTGGGAAATACTTGGTTCTCAGGCAAAAGTGTACATCTGGTTGGTCATTTTCAAGCCCGAGAAGTGTCATTTCCGGTGATCTGGGTGGTATCAAAACCAGAAATGTTCTTGTACGCTGCGCGCCAACCGATGGTGGCGCTCCGCTTAGATAGTAATTCGCGCCCCCCGGGTTAGAAAATCCTGGATACGCCACTGGTAGTCCACACCAACTAAAAAAAAATCGTAAAACCCTGAAACCCTAGAAAGAAGCGAAAAGAAAAGAAGATTACTTTTTCGTCTTGTTTACATCTTTGTTATGACTTTTTGAAGTATTTTTCCAATAATTAAGATTTCTTTTGTCTTGCTTCTTCTCTCATTCATTTGCAGATCAAGCTCTTTTGCTAATTGGATTGGCGATACTAGCCGTTCTTCTGGAATGTCTGCAGACAATTTCCGATGTTGCTAAGAGGAAGATAGTGAACAAGATATCAAAATCAGAAACTTCCAGCCGTTTTTCTTGCGAAGTAACTGAAACTGTAGAGTATGGCGCAACTCTTCAGCGAGTTCATCTTACAATAAGTCAAAGGTACAGTATTGAATATCCATGTATTATATCTTACATCCTCCCATTATCACAGTTAGGTCAGAAAAAAAGGGTATCTTCGAAAGAAAATCCTTTTCCATAAACACAAGAACTCGTGTAAGTCCTCATATAAGAAGATTTCCTATGCATGTGTACTTTGCGAATATGTTGACAATGAGCTATGGGGGCTGATAGATATGGAACGCTGATATATATGGAACGCGAAATGGGTAAGCAGCTGTTAATGTCTGGAGTCGTATTGTAGGTAGACACGTTCCAATAGTTTTGTACGAGAATTGTGTTTATGGGTTCGCGCAAACCCAACTCATACCGTTATAGCTCTAATGCACTATCGCACACTATTTCCCTACTGATTATACGCTTTCCCTCGGTGAATAAAAGACGGGGTTGCCACCATGCCGCACCTAAGTCAACACCACTGACCATCGTTATAAATCCCCCCCCCCCACTCCCCCTACTCTCTCATCTTCCAATCCCAAACCTGTGTGAACTAGAGCGGACCAATCATAGGCCATAGTTTCGTGAATGGTTACAGAAACAGAATAAAATTGATATTCATGACGACCCACCCAATTATCCACACCCTCGCTTTAAAATATTTTTGTTTCTTTGTGAAGGATAGATGCGTGTAAGAAGTGTGTTCTTCTGTTCATGGAAATACACTTTCTAATAGGAGTTATCCATACAATTAAGCCAAAATGTGATCATTTATAAGGTAGCAATCCTGTCCGTATATTTCATAACAATTTATTATCATTACATATTCTTTGTTGCATATTTATTTTCATATTCTTCGACGTCTATGGCAATCCAAAGGGGCATATATACCCGTGCTTCAATCATCTCATCAAAGTAACGAATTCACTTGTGTGATACGTTTGTTAACGCATTGGCGAAGTTCGGCGACGCGTATAGCAGAATCCAACCCCCCCCCCAAAAAAAAAAAAAAACAGCGTGCTGGAAAGTTTGTGAGTGTAATGCAAGCGCAGATTTTGTGTGTAGTTTGATCGAATAGTAACATGTACGTGCTAATTTTCTTTCAGATCAGGAAGAGCTCATCAGTGCGTAAGTTTGTTTGATCAAAAAATTATTTTAGATAGAACGTCTAATAACTTTTGTGGATTGTTTCCATGCGTCGTTTTCAATGGTAAGCCAGCACTCAACCTCTGACCGATCAGCTATTACAATTATATCAAGTCTCCGAAGGGTGCAAAACTTTAGTGCTTTACTAATTGTCATGATATCGATATATGTAACAATGAATATAACAAGTATAGATAACAATAATAAGATAACAATTATAAGAAACTCACTTTACACTTATAGTACAAGTATATGGTTGACAAAAATCTAAGTCATGAAGTGAAAGAAATACCCATCTATGCATGTCCTCGATTTTATTGTCTCTTAACATTCAACGTAACGTCTTACGTCACAAGTGATACATCTCTTTGCTTTCTTTATTTTGTTTCCCTGATCCACAGTTTACTACTGAATCTGATAGTCACTTCACTCCACATAATCAAAATCTTGCTGGCTTATATGTTGATGTTAGCTGTTATGACATTTAACTATTGGGTGCTCCTGGTCATAGTCTTAGCCGCAGTCGTCGGATACTTTCTTCGACCTTTGACCGAGTCTTTTATTTGCTGGAGTAGTATTTCATCGAAACATGAAAACATTGTGGCGAAAGACGAAGAAAGAAGACCATACATCCCTTTACGAGAATCTTCAGTTTGAGCATACGTAAACATACGTTGGAATGAAGAGCGTTAAGTATTGGCATGGACCTATACCTTTCTATCTTCTCTCAACAAAAATGCAGGACTATGTCTCATCTTCACCAGATATCAAAGGTTATATGAGGTCACCAGAGGTCAAACGCTGAAACATTGTAAACACGATATCTCATCATCTCTGTTTATACTTGGCATGTGTATGCTTCATATTGAGTAGAAGAAACATATTGGTTTTGTGGAAGTCAGAGGTCATCTGTGGTTACCAGAGGTCAAACAATCAAAACCTTGTAAACACTAAAACGCAAGATAGGATATTTTTCATACTTAGCCTGTGCATGCGTCATATTGAGAAGACATCTTTATTTTTTTCATGGAGGTTAAACAAACATTTGAGGTCACCAGACATCCAACACTGAAAACCTCAAAGGTCAATGGTCATCTCAGGCGCGGATCCAGAGGGGGGTCCAGGGGCTCCGGACCCCCCCCCCCACCTGCTCTTGGCCAAAAAAAAAAGAGAAAAAAAAAGAGAAAAAAAAGAGAAAAAAAAAGGAACAAAAGAGAGAGGTGCTTTGCATGGCTAAATTGAAGGGGGTTCCCTGTTGTACTTAAATATCCAAGAATTTCACAATGGATAGAGGGAAACCCACTCCCCTTAGACCCTAGGATCACTGGAGGCCAAACCCCTCACCCTTCCAGAATCCTGGATCCGGCCCTGCAACAAACAGTGGTGACGGAACGGGAGGGGGATTGGGGGCTAAAGGCATTATGATTTTTGTAGCATCTCAACTCATCTGATATGTATTACCATATTTCATAGATTGTTTTTTTCTCATCAATTGAGAAATTGCAGACATGAGATCCATATTTTCAGGCTAGGTACATGCAGCTTAGAATACTCGGGAAGTGCCGTTTCCGGCCATCTGGGGGTGGGGGGTTTGTAAAGCCAAAATTTTCTGGTACGCTCCGCGCCAACCGATGGTGGCGCTCCGCTTAGATAGTCTTACGTTCAGGCGCGGCTGGACCAGTCAGACCCCCCCCCCCTTGTCACAAATCCTGCATCCGCCCCTGCATCTGTGGTCACCAGAGGTCAAACAATCAAAACCTTGTAAACACTACAACGCAAGATAGGATATTTTTCATATTTAGCCTGTGCATACGTCATATTGAGAAGACATCTATATTTTTTTCATGGAGGTTAAAAAACATCTGAGGTCACCATACATCCAACACTGAAAACCTTGTAAACACGATTTATCATAATAGGAATGCGAAAACGTGTTATACTTGGCATGCGTATGCTTCATGTTGAGTATAAGAACCCTATTGTTTTTGGTGGAGGTCAATGGTCATCTGTGGTCACCAGAGGTCAAACAACAAAACCTTGTAAACATGATATATCAAGATAGGAGGCATAGATACTTCTCATGCCTTTCATGTGGATGTGTTATATTAAATAAAAGAACTTTGTTGTTTTTATTTGAGGTAAAACGTCATCTGAGGTCACCAGAGGTCGAATATTGAAAATCTTATAAATATGATATCTCAAGTTAGGAAGCATGGGTACTTTTCATAGTTGGCATGTGGATACGTTATATTGAATAGAAGAACTTGATTGTTTTGGTGGAGATCAAAGGTCATCTTGGTCACCATTGTTCAAGCTCTGAAAACCTTTTAAACATGATATCTCATAGTAGCAATCATTGATATTTCTCATATATGGTATATGGATTTTCCATATTGAGTACAAGAAGCCTGTTATTGTTGGTGGAGGTGTGTATTGCCACGTACAGTAGACTGGCCTGTGTTTATCATGCCACAGTATATTAGTGTACATCAAAATAGTAATTCAGTAAAACACTATAAGAACTATCTCTGGTGAACAAGCAAAAGTCTATGCAATGAAGTAATCAAAACCATAATGCATTTTGTATGCTCTTTTCAGAACGGCTAAACGTTTTTTTTAAAAAAAAAACTATTCATGGGTTAAAAATTAGCAGACCTATCTGGTGAAGGTGAAAACAAGGGGTACAATAGTCCCCAGAAGAAAATCAAGGGGAATCCTCCCCTCCTCCCCCCCCCCCCACCCACTAGCAAAATTAATACCAAGAAAACGCTAGTGTACAGTATATAAATATTGACATATGTATGCGGTACAACTTATAAACATATGAATGTTGAAAACAGTTTCAAAAGTTGCAAAATTTTCGTACCAAAATTTTTGCATCTAAACACACTACACTTTACCAATATCAATCGGGAATAGAACCCCCCCCCCCCTCCTCCCTCCTCCCTTGGTACAAAAACTGGTGGTTGCGCCCCTGGTTAGAACCGTTGTGGCAAGAAGCGATGTGAACCGGATACAATAAAAGTTTAAATCGCCGTCTACTCACGACGGGAATAAATCATAATATTTAATCCCCCGGCCTTATATTCTATTCTAATGTACTACGTATATCTGCATGTTATTTTATACCGGTATTTACGGCGAACTCCCTGTTCTGTTACACTGTGCACATGTATTTATAATTTTCTTTCAGATTTAGACACATTTATACAATACGTTACATAGACTGGTTTGTTGTACATTGATGAGTAAACAGCTGTTGTGTTTTTGGGGGATAAATCTTTGGATGTTGTGAATCGCTACAAAACTCCCACGATAAATGGAGTTTGTTAGGATGAGGCGTTAAATTTTATTGTTGCATGTTGCAAGTGCATGTATATATACATTATATAGAATTAACATTAATATGAAACGTGTTTAGTCTAGCCTGCACTCAATTCCTAAGATTGTACGGAATCTTTAATCACTGGTATGTCACTCATTTGATGCTCAAGAGACTACGGAGGGAGTGTCTTAATTTGTCAAAATGAAATATTGATTTCGTTTCTCTTACTACTATACTAGGTTTGGAATATCATTTAAAAAATTATTAAACAAAATTGACCGACACTATAAAACAACAACAAATTGTCAACCTTATTATATAACAGCGAAGATTCACAACCAGAGGTGCATTTATTTATACTTCCAGTTTTAATATCAAGGGGGCTCAATCCACCCGCCCTCAACAGTGGCGGAGCTAGGGGTATTGGTCAGGGGGGTCGAGAATGGTCTGTATAGGGGCGCTTTCGACACTATCTAAGCGGAGCGCCACCACAGGTTGGCGCGGAGCGTACAGAAATTTTTTGAGTAAAGATAATCCCTAGATCGCCGGGAATTACCCTATCCAGGCCTTGCTAATTTGCAGATAAACGAAGAATAAATAGGTGTCATCGCCAACAAATGGGACAAATGTCAAAAGGTAGATGAGAGTGCAATAAAAAAGTAATTAATCGCGATAAGAAAAAAAGTGGAAAAAGCTGAAAAGGGCGCCAGCAGTCCATTTGAGTCCGTCGGGGGGGGGGGGGCATCCTCCCCCTGACTGTATGGACGCTCTGCCACTGGCCCTCAATCCTCACCACCGGTCGACAGAATATTACACACACACACAAAATTCCTAATTTACAGTACATACTACATAACATGTAAGTGCTGCCCGAAAAACAGGTGAAATTCTTGAACACTTTTGCAAAAGTTTCAAATATAGCACCATGTTGACCCCCCCCCCCCCCCTTAGACCCCTCCCGTAGAGGATAATGAATCTTAGTCACCAAAATACAAACATGATGGTTACGCCCGTCACCAAATATATCGATTATATTAATAGATCGATTATAATTGATTATTCATGCTAATCACTGGGCATGTCTGCTATGATTAAATTCTAGAAGAAGATGAAGAAAGACGTATACGATTTCAAACGTACCATAAAATGACGGAATAAAGTCGGTTAGTGCTACATTTGAGCCGCATCTGTTCATTTGATTTGATTTATTTATATTTGGCTTGGTTATTTCAACAAAAAAATAAAACTGTTAGCAAACTGCTTATCCACTAAAGAGCCTGTGTAAGAGAAGAGAATGTGTAAAAGTAAGTTGGCCTGAGGTTTCGATCCTAGCAGGATCGCCTTCAGTGGCTAAATGGCAAGTAACAGTAACATAAGGGACAAGTACCCCCACCCCCCCCCCCGTCACTCCTCTTCTCGTAGCTCTCTTCTGACCATTTTTTTCTCCTCACCTTTCTGTCTTTGTACTTCTCTAGTTTATTCCCTACCCTCTTAATCCTCTCTTTGTCCCTCTACTGTTTATCTCCTACCTCTGCTCTTCCCCTGTTGGTTTCATTCTTTCTTCTCTCCATCCCTTGTCTACTAATCCCCTTACATCTATATTTTTGTGTTCACCCTGCACATTAACCTGTCTGCATTCTGCATTCTGTTTTTTTTTTTGTTTTTTTTTTTACCCTTCTGTTACTGCTACTTGTCATTTAGCCTCTGAGGAAGATCCTTCTAGGATCGAAACGTCAGTCCAACTTACTTTTACTCATATACTTATATTTCTTATATATAATATTTACAATACAGCTTGTCATATCTTACTCGTGTATTTTTTTATTTTATTTTTTTGCTTCTTATTGCATGTTTAAAAGACTTTACTTCATGTACAAAGATATATGCAAACGAAAATTGGAATAAAAATGAAGGATGAAAAAATACTAAATTTCAAAACGGTTACGATAAGGTCAACGTGTACTGACCACTGACCTCTACAGTGGTACTGAAATACTCCGTGATAAGCAATATAAAGTAAACAATGTGGGGAAACAAACACTGGTGAACTAAACCAATACTGCAGGTAACAGAGTAAATATAAGCTGTCCCTGAGTTGAACTCGCCACAACCTTGTGGTAAAATGTTTGTAAGAAGGGGCAATGAATACATACGGTTTAATACGTGCTTTATTTCAAAACACTACAACACCACAAGTATGAAGAGAATTTAGCGAACCTTTCAAAGGTTTGGCAAGCCAAAACACGAATCACGAAACATTATACTTCAGGAAAAGTGCCACAAAACATCAGGGAGAACATCTTTTTGACCTGTTATCAATCATGATCTGTTTTTTTTTTTTTTTTTTTATGGCTTCCATGTTAAAGATCATGAATGTAATTTCATGTTGTGCCAAAATATGGTCAATTGAGGCAAGTTTAGACCCCTTTAGGCCTCCCGAGGCAGCGTACGAAAATTGCTTATTAAATGGGTGAAGAAGTTTGTTTACAAGTGGCGAAATCTTCAGGCTCTATTAGCAAAAAATATGGTACGGAAAATTGATGGTGCCATAAAAGGCCAACTTTTCAGCTATTTGGTGATAGGTAGCGTTTAGCTAGTGAGAACTTCTATCTAGACTTACAGACCACAGTACTTTTGAGATTTTGTGTGTAAGCCAATGGGGCTTTTAATGGGCGTATGTTACCATATGGGACCAGAGGAGTCGAGACCCTGGCCCCGGGGATGCTTATGTCTATTAGGGACGATTTATATTAGGGACGATGTCTATTGGTGCCTACACCTATTGAAGACTGTCTATTGGGACGATGTCTATTGGGGACCGTCACAATGTGTATTGGGGATCGTCACAATGTGTAGTGGGGACCGTCACGATGTGTATTGGGGACGAAGTCTATTAATCTCGGGGACGATGGCGATATTGAAGACGAGAATGATGTTCTTCATCTTAAAATCAATAATCCGATTAAGTTGTTCTTGTTTCCTCTCCATTAATTGCTTTTTTTTCGATCGTTTTCCTTTCTTTGTACAATTTTTTGTTTCGTATACAATAGCGACAATAGGGAGACATTAGCGACCTATTTAGCTACCATCAGATGAAGCCCACTTCATCGCTCCGTTCCGCTTCGGGTATGATTTCCAGATAAAAGTTTAAATCACCATTAGGCAGCTCAAATCCCCTTCCCCTCCACCCTCACCAGTGTCAAAACTTTGTCGAATAGTTTGGCGTATGGGCGCAATTTAACGATAATTTATATGGCTAGATTAGTTTTGTAACACCCTTTATTGCGATATTTCTAGTATTGACTGCAAATGGGATTAAAGGTGAGGCACTCCGCTCCTCCCCGCCCACCTTCCACTTATCTTCATTTTATTGCAGAAAGTCTTACCCTTCTTGTACGAATATACCAAAATTTACGCAAAACCAAGATTACGCAAAACCTTACCAAGACAACACAGAAAACTGACGACACAAAAATGCTCATTTTCATATTTTTCTTGTTGTATTATATTATATATCACATACTTAAATATTTACAATTTTTAATAAAAGTAAAATGAAATAGGAATGTCCATTCGTTATGAGTTTAAACCTTCACGTGGCTTGTCCAGTTCGGAATAAATGCGCTTGTAATTAATGATTACCCTTATTAGCATACATTGACATAAATGACCTCATCTTCTGCCCAAGCATGTTGATATGCAATAATACGGTCTATGCGACTAAGAATTTGCTTCATCGTTCTGCTTATAACTTTGACATGGATTGTACAAAGTGACAACAAAAAATATTGCTAGATATGCTAAAATGGCCACAAACGTTCAAAAAATTATTTTAAAAAAGTACTCCTGGAAAAATGTGAAAATATCTATTTTGTATGGTACTGATAATTCTATGACCACATTTTTGCCTACATGTTTTCAAAGTAACATACAGTCAGCAAGACAACCATCAAGGAAGTTAAAACTGTCAAAGTTCAATGTTTCATCTCGTTCCATTTTCACTTACTTTAACCAGAGGTGATGGCAGTTCAACTTGGCTCCACCACGATTGCGTTTTAACCATGTACTGTTATGTCCTTTGAGAATTTCACCGAAACTACATTTCTACATTCTGTACATACATCCACTTCTTCAGTATGTGTAGCTATAGCAGAGAGGTAACCAATGAGTTGCTGAGGACCCCAGGATTCGAAATTAATCTCTTCTTGTAAGTTGATATCACATCAAGTACAGAGTTCATCAATGTTCACCTGCTGTGTTGCGCTCGACAGAGCTGTGAGAATGTGGGACATAACAAAACAACTCCCAGGCAATCACACTAAGAATTAATTCCACATGGTTAGTATTGTTTTCATATATATATTTTTTTAAATATGATAAATTTTACCAACAGCGGGCAAACAGACTACTGACATCTACTGAGAAAGATTCAGATCAAACTTTGATAGAGCAACGAATATGATATGAGGGAATGGTATTCTTACCACTGGTAAATATGCAATATGAATTCTGTGATCTAGTATGCAAGCAATCCAATCTTAAATTTGGAGGTCTCAAGTAAGCTGTTTCTTAGCTAGATGTTCTGGTCAGATGGAATCCATAGTACCACTCACATTCTACACATCACACCACACAAATTTCATCTGGTACAACCATTTCAGCAAGAGGAAGGTATTATCAGTGAAAATTTGGCACTTTTTACAATAAAAAAAAATAAAAATGTTATACTGAATATCAAATGTATTGACTAAAAACAACCAGAGAAACTCAAAATTGACTGGCAACAAATAAAACACAAAATTGTTGATAGAGCAAACAAATTATCAGCAAAAACCAGAGTTGAAATTAAAAATTCACCTTTGCAATTATTAGAAAAGAGTTTGATATTAGCAAAAATAACAAAACTTTGTTTGTTTTTTTTTCAATTGGGGAAGGGGAATGGGAGGGGAGAAGCGGAGGGGGTGTTTCTTTGTTAATCATATCATAATGATAGAGAAGAGCAAGCTGATAACTAATCACATTTTGTTTCACACAATCCTATGCATACACGGCAATGTATCACACCAGATAAGTTGACTTTTGATATTACTTTGACATCCATAAAGCTCTTTGGCATAATGGATATTGAAGTGTTAGTCAACATGGTCTTGTAACATCCGTCTATATGAGTACGGTTATTATGCAAACCTTAATGGACATATCTATATGCACTTCAATGACTACATCAGAAAACATGTCCCTAATCATGACAGGCCAAAGTCCATTTCTTTGTAAAACTTTTCATTTTGTCAACAACAATCCACATTTTTGCATTGCAGTAGAAGGAACTACCATTGAGGTGCTATCTAAACCCCCCCCCCCTAACCCCACCTCCCAAAAAAAAAATGGCAAAATGGATACTAATTACCCATAGTTTATTCCAGAGATGAAAGTTTAAATTTTCTTCCTGGTATGTCGTAGCTAAATGTAGCAAAAAACTGGCGAACAGTCTTGGAAAAATACAGTACCCCAAAAGTCTTGTTGCTGGCAGGATCAAAGTAGGGTTTTAAGATTTAAAATATGAGGTTAGATCTTAACTATTCTTTTAAGAAGTTAGCAAAAATCGGGAAAGAAATTTTGAAGCAAAGGCTTTTCATGCCTGCTATGCTATCACCTACTGCTGAAAGTAATTACTGTGTAAATTAAAAGCAATTGTTGTATATATACTCCATCAGTAGACCAATTTATCCTTAACATCATGCATCCAGATGAAAAGTCAGCTAATAAACTTACTAATAATGACCAAAGGAAGAACACTGAAATGCTATGAACTTATGGAGGTTGGGGTGGGGGAAAGGGGGAAGGGTGTCTACATTAAACAGTATCTGTGATCTGTCACTGTCCTCTGGAAAGATTCAGATCTTTGAAAATGTCAACTTTCCTTTCTCGACAGTTCAATATTAGTCTTGCGTTCAACCAAATGTTGAATGCTACATAACTGCCAACTTTGAAATATTCCATATGAAACCAACTGTATGTCACATCATAGTGTACACTAAATGGTTTCTGAGGAATTGTCAAAAACTTTTCCTTAAGTTAAGGATATACAGCACAATTCTTTCTGTCTAAGAATCATACATTTTTATAAGCATTCCCGAGAGACCTTTATAGCTGTAAATTTAGCACACTACCAGATGCTGTGAGAAGATGATAGCTCGAACTCTGTAAACCTTTACAGACTGGGCCAAACATTTTTAAACAACTACCTTTGCCCCCAAGAATTCAAAGTCAAGGGCTTTTTCAAGGTTCAAACCAACCATAAAATTCTGGTCGCTATAGTTGCTACTGTATATAGGGAGTTCTTTATAACCACTTAACAGTGATATAACTGCAATTTACAGTCAAGTCTATAGGCAAGTCAAGAGCATAAAGCAATGGGGAGGATGAGGGTAATGTCTTTCTGACGAGCAATTTATGCAGTTTTACGACCCTTTAGATTGGGCCAGTGGAATATCATATCTATAGTATAGTATATACTAAATGGCAGGTGTACTGAAAGCAGCACAGAACATGCATAACAGCACTACGTAATATATAAACATACAACTTTGAATTTCAGTACCCATTCAGGAGAGAAATCATAACACATTAATAAATTAAGGGTAGCATGAACTGCACAATCTATGCAAAGTCTCATCTGTAACTATAGTTAACGATGATGTGACTTCTCATCTCCTCTTTGGCTAGTACTGTATTATATATATATATATATATATATATATATATATATATATATATATATATATATATTGTCACCTCTTCAATCTCATGGCAAGGACATACATCTGGCCTTGAAAGTTTGGGCTAATTACTGGCTAAATGTCAGTGGAATTTGCCATTACCAAAAAAAAAAGGGAACTGGCAATTAGACATTGAGAATTTAAACATGTGATAAGTCCATTTCGCAATGATCGGTAAAAGAATGATTTTCGTACCTACAGCAACATGAGCCCAGTATTACTACTAACTTCCAGCAGATATTATTGCACTGCTCTCAAAATCCTGTACAGAAACTGATGTGCACATATTGTCATACAGGAAAATGGCCAGTGAGAACTTGATTTTGAGCTAGAAGCTGTTTATGGCATTCTTAAACAAGTGGGCTAGATAGGTGAAATTTTGAGGCCTTATATATATCATGCTCTTTGTGATTCAAAATTACACCTTTTTTACCCCCCCAGAAAATAGCTGAAATAACACAAAAGGAAGAAAGAAACCATCATCCTTTTTACAACAGCTTCTTACATCTGAATATAAAGATGGTGGACAACATCCTTACTTTGCACAAACTATTCATTATGTAATAGATGATCTTTGGTAAGTGTTAAGTACTCCCTCCCGAGCATCGCTGACAAGAACGGGACTGGTCCGGTCAGTTGACTCCTTGCTTCAAAGTCTTTGGATGTCAGCTCCATCGGATATCGATGATCCAGTTTCATGGCATCTCTGGATCGTTCACGTTGCTAGCATCAACTCCAGCTGTTTATGACCGTAGCAGTGTTTAGCAATAGCATCACGTTGCTAGCATCCACTCGGGCTGTTTATCACCGTAGCAGTGTTTAGCAATCGGATCACGTTGCTAGCATCAACTCGGGCTGTTTATCACCGTAGCAGTGTTTAGCAATCGGATCACGTTGCTAGCATCAACTCGGGCTGTTTGTCACCGTAGCAGTGTTTAGCAATCGCATCATGTTGCTAGCATCAACTTGGGCTGTTTATCACCGTAGCAGTGTTTAGCAATCCGATCACGTTGCTAGAATCAACTCGGGCTGTTTATCACTGTAGCAGTGTTTAGCAATCGCATCATGTTGCTAGCATCAACTTGGGCTGTTTATCACCCTAGCAGTGTTCAGCAATCGTATCACGTTGCTAGCATCAACTCGGCTGTTTATCACCATAGCAGTGCTTAGCAATTGCATCACGTTGCTAGCATCAACTCGGGCTGTTTATCACCGTAGCAGTGTTTAGCAATCGGATCACGGTACGTGTTCTCATGTTGAACGCTCTGCGGTGAGAGAATGTGAGTGAAAAAGACTTTTAATATTTTATACTTTTAACGGGCCATAAACCTTTGGGAAATGTCATGATGTCAATAGCTTTACCTGGCTTTAACCAATTTGTCTGAAGGCACCAGTCTGATCAGAGGTCGGTGTCTTGTACACTTATTCTGTCATTCTTAGTTTAGTGCATGCTTATAGTTTTTAATAGTACCCCTTCATCACACACACTTGTGCAAAGGTCACCAATTCCTTCCGTACACTACATGCTCACTTATTTATTAATATTACTATGTAACTGAAAGCACCTGTCGACTGTATGCATCAGTTTTCCTTACAATGCACCTCCATGCATTGCTACAGTAGTACGTGTCTGTCTGTACATTATTCCATAAAACTGGGGTGTAACTGGGTGACCTTGATTTGACCTAGATTTGAAAAGTCAGCAACTTTGTAAAGATAAGTCAGCAGATATTGCTATAATTAAGTATCTGTTTATACTACAAAATACAACTGATTTGCCGGTTACATTTTCATAAAAGTTAATGTTAATATGGAGAATAAAGAAAACTCAAGCTGTCACAAGTCAGAACCCTGATCTATGGATTAACCTTTAAGATCTATTTTTAAGTTTATATCCTGACTGTTTCTCTACGTTGTTGTATTTTCATACGTTATAAACACACGAATCTGTTCACAACTTCCTACGACAATTGTCACGTCGATAACTTACCTCTGAAGATGTCCTGCATTTCAAAAGACAAAGTTCATAGTGGTCTCGTGTGACCTGAAACAGGAGCCTGAAGGTGTTGCTCGCTTTGCTTAGGAATTCTTTCAGCACAGCTTCCTAGAGAATTCATAAATGAGTACAAATATTTGGTGTAAAAGCAGAAATATTTGGAAAAACAAAGGAAAAAATAACAAGACTTATAACAAAATCAAAGAAATGAAACACAGAACCTTAACGTCCTGTAGTTGATTTATTTCTTGGTGACCATCAGTGCTATCCACTTACTGTTTTCCTCATATCAATCTACCATACCAACTGCACACACTATCACTACTAACAGTTTTCACACTCTTTATCCCTCACTGAATTACCAAACTAACTACAGTCATCTCTTTTCAACTAACAGTTCTTAGTAAGCAACAATGACAGCAGGTGATCTTTAGGGGGGCCAGGGGGGGGACTAAAAGGATCCAATACTTAATAGGATCTAATGTACTATATTCAGTAGTTACAGAAATTTGTATTCATACATTATCATCATGTTGGTACAGTAGCTTGGTAGGTACGACTGCAATATCGAGTAGAACATGAAATGTCTCCACATGCAGGGAATAGGTTTAAAAATTCTCAAAAAAGTGGGCAAACTGCTACACAAATGCAAACATGTGTAGCAGTCGTGTGCTGCCATAAATTACTTTTTATTCAGATTATATGAGCCTGAGCAAAATCCATCAACCTCAACACTGCTACACAAAATGTGAGCACTAAATGACATGGGCTGAAATTAAATAGTCACATCATTTGCATAAGTTTCATCATCGCTTCTAGGCCTTTTGGCTAAGATCATGTGTAGTATCTGTTCCTTTTCGAGGGGAATGGTGATGCACACCCGTCAATGAACATCTTTACATCTTTCGTTTCGTTTCAATTATTCCAGTATAAATTGCATAAAATACAGTTCATAAATAGGAAAATGGTGAGTATAATTAATAAAATAAATAAAATGTTATGTGCATTCATAAAATGTATAAAAGTTAGGAAACAGAAACCCAATTAGGGAATAAAAATTGTGGAAACTATAGTTTATGAAAACTTGCACTCTATATGTTGGTGTCAATGCACGATTCCTGAGATTATAGCTAGTGTGTCGACACACAGTCACAGTCCCGATGCAAGTGGACTGGGTTGAGAGCGGATCAGTCGTTTGGTAGTTTGGTTTTTGTGCCCAGGTTCTTTCCTGGGTGACTTTTCTTAAAAAGTATCCTTTGCATAAGGACAAGAGAAGACACTTTGACACTACCGTACCTTTTCAGGATGGAGACAACATGAGACACAATGCTCGTAGACAGCACAGCAGTGGTTGTTGGAGCAGCCTCTACAGGTATAGTGCCTGGTTTTCACTGCAGTAGGGTCACAGCATCCACTCGGCATCATGTCCTGCCATTGGCACACATAGCCTGATTATCAAAGATTAATTTAATGTTTATGTTCAGTATCAGAAAAATGGTTGTAACATTGTGTAAAGTCTGCTAAGGCCGCAAGTCTCTAGTATACCCCATAAGCTGTGCAATTGGGTCAAATTTTGATGCAAGGGTACTCACACAATTCAATATCAATGAAATGGAATTACAACAAGAGCATCAATGATGCAGTATCTCAATACTGAAAGTTTTAATTTTGATTCCTAATTTCAAATCTTTGCTCTGTCTCTACAATTATCAATATCAATCATGGTACAACAAATATATAACTTGCATTTTTGCTACTTTGCCACGAATAGTCTCTGCAGGTTACACTTTATCCTGCTAGTCTTGCCTTTAGCGCTCATTGCCTGTTAGTCGAAAGAACGACGTTGCAAGGTTTAGTAATGTCATAGAATATTTAAGAACTTGTTTTTCATGTGGTATCCTTCATCTTAGGTCAGTCTCTGTTGGACTTTTTGGTCATATAGTTTGATGTCAATGACAACAGCCAAATTAGAAGAGGCGAACAACTCGACCATATTCTTGATGCCTGCCTTGAGAGCTAGGCCTATTGACCTACTGTATGTTAATGTAGACTGTAGTGGTGACTACCATCAAAACTGTGTCCACTTCTAGATATCAAAACAACCCACATTTTTCCATCTCAATTTTTCGGACATGAAGATTTCATGGATTTATGACTTGGAAAAAATAATGTAAAAGAAGATTACAAGTTTTTATATGCAAGTGATGGGTGGCCTCCTCTTCCCCTAATAGCCACCTCAGTTCCTCTCCATTTTGTTATTTTATTTTAATTCTTTGTACATTTGATGTCAAACATTACAGGTTCAAAACAAAGCTAAACATACTTCTAATAACCTTATACATCTTAGGCCTATATCCTTATAAATAAAACATAACCTTATACAATTTTTATTGTCTTACCAAAGTTGTGATGCTATGGCCGGCTCCTCTTTTATACGTACCCATCAAACAAACTTACCCTGGTCCTTCCTATGAAAAGCTGTCTGAACACCAGTACAATGCTAATGTGGCTATCACTGAAAGCCTAATAGGCCTCGTGGCCTATATATATATATATATATATATATATATATTTTTTTTAAATTGCACTAGGCCTACAGTAAATAGCCTTCAGAAATACAAGAATGTGTATACGTAATTATACAAAATACATGAAGGGCAATCAAACAAACTTATCATGGCCCTTGCTCTGAAAAGCTACCTGAACACCATTATAGTGTTCAACCGATTATGCATAACAGAAAATACCGATTACTGATTATTTTTTTCATAATCGTACCGATTCCGATTATTTGAAAATGAGAAAATATCCCGTTTATACGAAATCGGCAATAAAGTTTGACAGAAACAATTATTGTTGTGATTTTCCCCAGTTTCCCTTTGCTTCGTTGTTATACAAGGCTCTAAGGTACCATTTTGTATGTACCAAATTACCTCTGGAGTTTCTCGGAAAGAATTTTTTTTTTTTTTAAATTTCCAAAATACGGAGATATGACATCCTACCTAGTCAGCACTGTGCTAAGCGAATGGCCTAACCACCTCGACGTAAATGTCACCTGTTAATGGCTTGAAATGGGCTACGAATAGTTACTCAAAATATCCATCTCAAAAAGTATCTCAGACAAACCATCCATCTGCAATCTTTACCAAAGTGTAAATTTTAATGACATATTGCCTTCATTCCGACAATATTTTGTACTTATTTTCAGTATTATACCGTTTATGAACAAATAGAAATGTTACGAACTTGAAGTTAAACATACCTATTCGTTACCTATATAACTCCATTCAGGTTCAATTAGAATGTGTAAGCTTAGGCCAATCAAACTGGAAAGCAAATCGTACCATCGTAACTTGTTTAAAATTACTCTAAAATGTAATACCAGATTGATGTAAAGAAATAATAACAACTAGAAACTACTCCAATATAAAATATAACATTCCCTCTATAAGACATATCACTTACATTACCTTCCAAACAAATGCCGATTTCCAGCAAATTGAAAGTTGTAAACTAAGCTACGCAATTTTTTTTTTTTTTGCAAACCGATGGTTAGGCTACATTTCCCATTGACTTAGTGTGGTTGTTAGGCTAACATGTGGTCGAAGATTGCAGTTTCCGGGGATATTTTTAGTTTTTATTTGCGACACAACTAGAGCGAATAAACAGATGTCAAGTTTAGATTTCCATGCAGTTGATTTAGTGTGAAGTAAGGCTACTATGTGGTCGGAGATTTGTGAGGATTTTAGGTTATTTTCGCTGGTACTGCAGGCCGTAATTTACCACGGGAAGTTCCCGGTGATTGTGCGCGACCCTCTCGCACTGCTTCAAATTTTGATGCGGGGTGAGAAAACTGTTTGCGCGATTCGCGATGCAACTGCAATTCCTAGCTAAAGCAAACGCATGTCACAATTAATTTTACACAGACACCTGATATAAAGAGGGCGATTTTTTTATATTTCATTTTTCTTTTTCGCACTCGTAATTGTGCTTTAGGAGGGCTTTTTAGCACTTGCGAGGGCGAATCGCCCGTTGCCCGAGCTTATTTCCTACCCTGTCCAGCACATTCCTGAATTCGCGAAATTGCTATTGCTGCTATGCTTACTGTGCCAAGAAATATGCAGCCAATAACCACGAAGGAAGCAAAATCGGCGACCCTGGCAGCCTAATTTGATGAAAGTATACACTGTGAAAGACGTATAGGGGGTGCCTTTTTTTAATATTTCGTAGTAAAAGAACAAACCTAATTCATCAGTTGATATTTTCAACTTCCATATGTTTTTGAATAATGATATTTTCACCTTCCATATGTTTTTGAATAATCGGTATGACATAACTGGTATTCCACGTAATTTTTACCGATTCCGATTATGTACCGATTATGCAATATTCGTACCGATTCCGATTCCGATTAGGTTAATCGGTTGAACACTACACCAGTACTATCCTTAAATGGATGTTACGTAGAATTCAGCAGTACAGAATGTAATTAGCATGCAATACACTAACACCTCGCGTACCTAACTACAGAACAGAAAATTGTTCGCGAGGGTAGCCATTTTCGTATATCTAACATGTAGCTGTTATGAGTCATAGCCAATCTGCTACAAAACAGACTTGGGGGCGGGGCTTAATCATCAAAAACGGACCTTTTTACTAAAAGTAGGGGCGGCAGCTCAGTGTTGTTTTAAGAAAGAAAAATCATTTAAACATCAAATAAAGCAAATAAAAGCCATTAAATGTCATATACATGTAGTAAAATTCTTATTAATACCTACCTGTAAACAACAAATGGAAGTTTAAAATTTTAATAAAATATATAATACATAGGACCCTATCTTAGACGATACCACTGTTGAAAGACAGTTCTATTCTATTCTCTTTCATAAAACATAAGTTTTGGAGCGTGTGCAAAACAGGTCTGACAAAGTGTGTTTTCAGTCCAAATTGGCCCGATTTGGACATAAATCGGTGAAAAAGTCACAGAATGAGATACAATTCTGGAATAAAAAATAGTAACTTTTGTTGGTCTATATGTTATATTCTTGCTCTGGAAATTCCAGAGAAAAAGAACTTTGTTTGAAGACGCTGAAAAATTTTTAAGAGAAGAGAAAGTCCCACTTACTGTTACAATATCTCTATACATGTAATGTATTGAGATAAAAATGAATAAATTCCATCTCCATCGAATCTTGAAAGCTTTGTAATGCATGTACTATGTAGTTTATGTTTTTGACAAGGCAGTCAAATATTGAGATAAAAGTTGGAACATTTATAAATTCATGGCCTCTAAGATTTTACCTACAGTAAGTGCCAGAAACAATGGAATTATTAATTACTGGTAAGCCTCACTAAGTGATATCGAACATGAAAATCTCTTAGCACTTCATATACCCAAACGGGATAAATACCACAAAGAAAAGGAAAGCAGCTTTGTTATGTTTGATTACAAGCGTTATAGGATATTCCAACATACGTATCTTACAATAGGGGCAGCAATCAGTAATTTATTACAAATTTACTTAACACAAACTGACAATTGATTTTGTGTTGCATACATACCTTTTTCATCCACAATCAAAGATCGACCTTGTCCTGAATTCCTGCATGTTGTAACGTTTCTGTTGTGAGTCTCAACTCTAATTTCCAAACCAGCTCTAGTTGGTTCGATCAAAACTGTGTCACTTATCTGGTATGTTAAGTCTTGAGGTATCTGTTAGATATATAAATGAAGTTGGAATAGGAACTGATGTACTTTTTCAATTGCTTAATGTTGAAAACTTAAGATATATTATAACTAGTCTACCACACAATTAGCATTTTGTCATACTGTTATGTATTGGACAACTGTTGTTCCTTTACCTGACTCATGTCTTAAATTAAGGTGACCAGACGTCCCCGATTTTCGGGGACAGTCCCCGATTACAGTGTGCTGTCCCAGATGAACAAGTGTCCCCGAAAATGTCCCTGATTCGTCAAAATGTTCAGGAATTTCGAAAATATCCCACATTATTAGTAAAATAATTGTAAAAACAAAATTTAGTCAAGTGTGCAGTCGCAGAACAGAACTTATAACCAGTATTTCAGGTGGGCCAGCGTAAAGTGGAAACTTTGTTTAAAATATGCTAGATCGATCTAGCCTAGCACTCTTTGGACCGTATGTAATGGCAACTACGGCGACACAACAACACTTATAGTGTGAGCATGAGCAAATCACAAGCTCTCAAAGAACCACGTAAAGTAAGTGGATTTCATTTAAGAAAAAGCTACATTTTTTAAAATAAAATTGATTTAAAAAGTTCTTCAAAGACTCACCATTTTACATCTAAGCACCTTAGGCACTTGAAAATTTTCCAGAGGGGAGGGGGACTGTCCCTTCCCTTAAACCACTCCCCCATATCAGTCACGCAATAAATGTCCCCAATTTCAGTCACAAAAATATGGTCACCTTATCTTAAATGTATAGTATTTCTAACAACAACACGCTTGATGCTTCCTACATTTACACAATAGTTCTATTCATCTATAAATTATACCAATTGACATCGATTTGTTAGGGCTACCTTAGCCTAGTGTTGCGCCGATATTACCAATATCGGTTTTGGCCGATATCCGGTATTATCATCCCAATATCGGTCCGATACCGATACGCTACCGATATTTTTTAACAGACAAAATAAAGGAAAAATCATACTTTTTAGTCATGCATACATTCACAAATAAATCTTCAAGTAAACAACCAAATATGGTGTTTTGTTTTCCTTTTGTCCAAAGTTGAAAAGAATGACTTTTTTCCTGATTTTGAAAATGAAAATGGTAATTGAAATCCAACCGGAATCTTTTTCACTGCAGCGCTGCACACGATAATAAAATGGACGTAGTAAATGTGAGCCTTAACATCGTAAAGACTTACAAGTAGCTACAGTGTTAACGTATGCTTGCAAAATTGCATCTTAATTAGGTTCGAACTGTCGATCACAATGTAAAAGTTAAAATTTATTGAGTTTATACTCAATGTACAACTTATGCACTTGACCGAATAGAGAAAAAAACTGAAAATCTGTAGAGAAATGACCAATTGTGTACGGAAAGTAAGGTGGTACACCTTTCAAATATTACGAAAGATCGAGCAAAACACTTTCGAAAAATTCACGCATAACTGGCATTTTGTATTAAATGCAACTAATGTCATGTAAACAAGGCTCTATTGCATCCATTTATGAATATACCGTAAGACCAAATCTGTTGTTAAGCGGGGGAAAAAGAAAGTATTTTCTAGAATTTCCAAAAATACGGAAAAAATTATATCCTACCATACTTAAGTGTATAGCAAATAGCCTAACCACCTCGGCGGTTACGGATCTCACGTAACTAAAAAGTTCCCTGGCAACGTGCCAAAAAATGTTAACAAACAGGTGTTACACGGGGGATGAGCTCACAGTTGTGTGGGAAGGTACCTGGGAAAATTCACAGCACATGTGCCGTGGTAGTTGTTGGGTATAGGGTTAAACATTGCAGTTGTAAAAATGTACGCATTGTGCACGCTATTCATTGTTAGGCAGTCTAGAAACAGGGCTTTGCTGAACGTTGTTTGTTTCATAACATTGGAGGATTTGTAAGGTGCACTTTTTAAAGATTGAAACAGATTAAATCTCGTTTCATTTTATAACATAATATAGCTACTCTAACTTGTCATTTTAAAGTTTTCATCAGTTTCGTGACAATTTAAATAAAAAAAGTTGTCAGTATTTTGCATCCGCGAATTTTTTCATCGCCAGACACGCAAAAAATGCCAAAATTTTCCCACGAGGGGTTCTACCCCATGACCCTACCAAGGCCCTAAGGCGGGCCCCTGGACACCACGCCTTTATGCTCGCACGCTACGCATGCTCGGCGTGTTCGCTGGGCGAACACAGGCGGGAAATCGGCAGTGTGTTCGCGAAAATTGAACAAGGTTTTCCAACACTGCTGAACTGTGCAGTTATGCATCATGTTCAAGGTTTTCACGGAGGCCTTTGGGAAAATGAATGGTTAGTACAGTGTATGTATGCTGCACTAATGCTGTGTGTAGGCCAAGGTTCACGAACGAAGGTCATTGGTTATATTTGCGCGCCGTAGACGTGTTTTTAGAGGTTACGGAGGGTCAGGTCTACATGGATATTAATCGAAAATGAATCTGAGTTTAACTGACGCTAAAGAAATGGATCGTCTTGGACAGATTAACCAATCATTGAAAGTATAAAGAAGTAGCTCTGCTGTTAAAAAGAAAAGTTCAATATCGGTTTGCTGTTATCGGCAATTAGGCAAAATTTTACCGATACCGATATGCTGCCGATATTGCAAATATCGGCCGATACCGATATTGAAAACGATTATCGTAGCAACACTACCTTAGCCCATTATTCAATATTAGGGCATTGGTTAGGCCCACTACCAGCCTAGTGGCCAACATTACGGTACTGTACTAAGTGTAGTATGCATCACCTACAACTAAGTCGACTGTTATCCTACTCGTACAGTACGTTGGTATACAAAGGCATATAGACCAACGTTAGGCCTACCTGGTTAAGTGTTCGATCGAGAAAGTAGAACAGGGAAAACAGGAAAATTAGGCCAAGGAACCAGCGTTTACGCAGAACACGAATGAAAGACGAACGAATCCCTCTCATCACAGGTTTTGAGCCTTGAGGCTTCAGCTGTAGTTTCTAGTTTCATTAAAGAATATCATACGAAAAGGCTCCAGAGCCAGTGCCAGTTACACACAGAAATACACACCTTCTGAAATTTGGATTATTTCATTCTTTGTAAGGGAACCCCGAAATAAGATGACGTAATTGTACTCAAATAGTCTCATTACAGTACTTTTTGATTTGTATTATTTTTGTATAATATTTATTATTACCGATCAATAATATTTGAGCAGAAAATAGCTAGTTTGAACAAGTTGTTAATGTAATATACAGCAGCAACCCTACCATTTTTTATAAGGGGGTTGGAAAATTCACAACACTCGTGACGTTTTTAGTGAGTCATTGTTTACTAATAAATATTTTCCCATTTCTTGGGTAACGTAAATACACGTTCATATACAAAGTTATGGCGGGAAGCAACTTCCGGTTGCAAGTATGTCGATTGGGGAAAGGGGAAGGATGAAGACTCCCGTTCTAGTGGGATTATAGCAACACTTTCCAAGGTATTGGATGTTCCCATCCTGTCTCATAGACAAAATGACTTATATATTGCAAGTTCCAGGTGACAGTCCCACAACGGATCGTAGTAGTAGAATCCTAGTACTAGAAATACTAGTCTAGTTAATTTCTTGTCTATGATCTAGGCTAAGCCTAGATAACATTGGCAGTTTATGAATTAATTAATTCTGTGTAATATGAATTAATTCTGTATATATGAAAACGAGTTGTTGTGTTTTGTTTATGGCATACCGGATTTGAAATTAGATATATCAATTATATCATTGGTAAGTATCAACATTTTTTCTATATGCTGGTCAACTTAAACTTTAAAGTTAAAGGAACAACAAGCTTTTTTCCAGTTTATTTTAGTTTATCTTCTCGCAAATGGAACTTAATACAAGATCATACCGCTTCAATTAGGCTAGTTTTTACCACCGTTTACCTTCATGTTGGTTTCATTGTTTGGCTAAACACTAATCTATGAAAAGACTCTTTTTTTTTTAAATTTGTGATCTCAATTTATAAGCAATACTAACAGAAACAAAATTATTCATGTACACTTACATTATTTCTTTTATCTTTGTTTGACTGAAGGTTCAGAGGTGTTTGCAAATTAGGATTTTCAAAAAGGATATTTCCTTCTCGAATAACAATAAGGAGTAAAATCACAGTAGAAAACAGAAAGCATATATGTTAATTTTGTGGGGAACTTCCTGTTCTTCTTTCGGAAACAAAAAAGGTAAGTGAATATTTCTCTAAAACATTGCCATAGGTCTGTTATGTTTTTAATAATGTTTCCTGATTGGTGTTCCACATAAACTATGCTGATATGTGAATTACTGGAACATAATGTATATATTGTGATGTAAATTAGTCCTATATAAACATACTCTTCAAGTTTCACCAAGTTGGGGTCAATAATTTTCCACAGGCTTTTATTCACTATGGCACCTACTTGTACAGTCCTGGTTAAATTGACCAGGATTTCTGGTCAACTTTGTACCATGAATGCTGGTCATATTTCTGGATTTTATTTTCAATGATGTGAAATGTTGCCAGGATTCTAGTTTATGCATGGGTTTTATAGTTATTTATACAAAATCCAACTAGGTTGTCAAATTTTAAACATTACTTTTAAAATCTTAGTAACAATACTGCATTTGACCAAAGTGCTGGGTCAAATCCCTTCTAGTATCTTGATAAATACGAGACAAACTTTAAACACGCACTTTAGTATTGGTAAGAACTTAAGCACCCAGTTAATACTGAGTTTAAGTTGGAACTAAGACACAAATAGTAATTAGAGATGTTGTAAACTTCAATAAGAACAAAAACAGTGCTTGTACTCTGGCAACTTTGACAAGTATCATAATATAAAGTACATGCTACAAAGCAGGACAGTAATGTTTAATATAGTGTACTCTTCACCATAGTATCCTCACTCAAATTGTATTACTTTGTTTGTTGACAGTAGTATTGATTTAGCAGGGTGGAATAAATCCCTTCAGATGTAGCACCAATTGCAATATTTGGTTGCAACAGCAATGATACCTTAAGAAAAGTTTGTGCACAAGAATCTCAAAGGGTCAGGCTGAGAACTAGATAAGCTACTTACTGTCCATGCATTGTAATATTGAGGCTGCCTCTCTGCAAAACTAGTCTTAAGCTCTTCCAAAATGCCTCGTTACACTCAGAAGTTATTTGAAGACCTCTTAGTGGTGCACAGAATGTAGCTATATATGCCAATAGTCCAGTGATTGTCAGACCAGAACAACAATGATTTATCTGCTGTGCAGTTCTTTTTTATGAGCTCAGCTTACGCCTGAATACAGAGCACAGACACACTTCAGAGGCACAGCATTATTATAATTTTTATACATTTTTTATCTCCCTTAATTTCCTTAAAGGATATATTTGGAGAGGATTTAGGCAATCATAAATGGGACTGAGCATGTACTTTTCAAAATAATTTTTAAAATGCATTGCATGCTTACAGCCATGCACATGCAGGCCCATACTGCAGTATAAGCTGAATTTCACTGAAGGGAAATGTACTGTATGCCTATTGTGCCTTACCCCTGCCAACCCGATTAACTGATCAAACTCATTGGATTATGTTATAGAGGTATATATTATATGGTATATGGGAGTGATCTCATTAAATGGAGGGATGTGATTCATGTGTGGGATATTGATGTTGCGTGCTTGATAGCCTGGACTCAAAATCTGTCATGGACTCAGAATGCTCTGGAGTGATTTTTCTAGAACTATCACCCTGCTTTGGACTTGTCTTTGATTCCAACTAGCTCTTTGTTCAATGTTCTCCAACTTTTCACCCACAGTGTAGATCTATATATTAATCCTCGGAGTGGTGCAAAAAACTCCAAGAATGATAATTATCTTTCGATTACCATACCTCATTCTCTATGACAATTGATATAGCCTGTTGGATGAAGGCATAGGAATTATTGTTATATATGAATGTAATGGATGCATACTTTCACACTTGTTAGTAACATGATTACTCAACAAGTACAGTCCTGGACTTCAATCTTTGTTTGTAGATCCCATTAACAAAGAAATGAACCAAGATATCTATCAGGCTCCATTAGCACTTATGGAGGTCTTGAAAGGTGTACGATCTCTGAACAGGATAGATGGTAATTGTTAGTATTCTTTCTATGCAATCTAAAAACATATCACTAATCATTGGTTATAAAATTGGTACTTGAAACTCATATTTTTACAGTACCTTTAAGTGTAGCATATTAAATTAGAGTGGAAGTTCAGGGCAAATACTTAAAATGAGTAATATACAAATACTAAATTGATTCTCCTATATTGTCTTTTTGAATTTGCTTTAGATTAGTGTTGCGCCGATAATCGTTTTCAATATCGGTATCGGCCGATATTTGCAATATCGGCAGCATATCGGTATCGGTAAAATTTTGCCTAATTGCCGATAACAGCAAGCCGATATTGAACTTTTTTTTTCACAGCAGAGCTACTTATTTATACTTGCAATGATTTGTTAATCTGCCCAAGACGATCCATTTCTTTAGCGTCAGTTAAACTCTTATTCATTTTCGATTAATATCCATGGAAACCTGACCCTCCGTAACCTCTAAAACACGTCTACGGCGCGCGAATATAACCAATGACCTTCGTGAACCTTGGCCTACACATAGCATTAGTGCAGCATGTATACACTGTACTGTACTAACCATTCATTTTCTCAAAGGCCTCCGTGAAAACCTTGAACATGATGCATAACTGCACTTTTAATTTTCCGCGAACACACTGCCGATTTCCCGCCGGTGTTCGCCCAGCGAACACGCCGAGCACGCGAGCATAAAGGCGTAGTGTCCAGGGGCCCGCCTTAGGGCCTTGGTGGGGTCATGGGGTAGAACCCCATTGTGGGGATCCTGGGGGGTAAAGCCCCGAAAAATTGGCTTTTTTTTGCGTGTCTGGCGATAAAAAAAAAAATCGCAGTTGAGTATGCAAAATAATTTTCTTATTTAAATTGTCACGAAACAGATGAAAATTTTAAAATGACAAGTTAGAGTAGCTATATTATGTTATAAAATGAAAAGAGATTTAATCTGTCTTTCAGTCTTTAAAAAGTGCAACTTACAAAACTTCCGATATTATGAAACAAACAACGTTCAGCAAAGCCCTGTCTCTAGACTGCCTAACAATGAATAGCGTGCACAATGCGTACATTTTTACAACTGCGGTGTTTAACCCTATACCCAACTACCGCCGTACATGTGCTGCGAATTTTCCCAGGTACCTTCCCAAACACACTGTAAGCTCATCCCCTGTGTAACACCTGTTTGTTAACATTTTTTGGCAAGTTGCCAGGGAACTTTTCAGTTACGTGAGATCCGTAACCGCCGAGGTGGTTAGGCTATTTGCTATACAATTAACTATGGTAGGATATTATTTTTTCCGTATTTTTGGAAATTCTAGAAAATACTTTCTTTTTTCCCCCGCTTAAAAACAGATGTGGTCTTACGGTATATTCATAAATGGATGCACTAGAGCCTTGTTTACATGACATTAGTTGCATTTAGTACGATATGCCAGTTTTGCGTGAATTTTTCGAAAGTGTTTTGTTCGATCTTTCGTAATATTTGAAAGGTGTACCACCTTACTTTCCGTACACAATTGGTCATTTCTCTACTGATTTTCAGTTTTTTTATTCTCTATACGGTCAAGTGAATAAGTTGTACATTGAGTATAAACTCAATAAATTATCATTTTTACATTGTGATCGACAGTAGTAACCAAATTAAGATGCAATTTTGCAAGCATACGTTAACACTATAGCCACTTGTAAATCTTTACGATGTTAAGGCTCACATTTACTGCGTCCATTTTATTATCGCGTGCAGCGCTGCATTGAAAAAGATTCTGGTTGGATTTCAATTATAATTCTCTTTTTCAAAATCAGGAAAAAAGTCATTCTTTTCAACTTAGGACAAAAGGAAAACAAAACACCATATTTTGTTGTTTACTTGAAGATTTATTTGTGAATGTGTGCATGACTGAAGTACGATTTTGCCTTCATTTTGTCTGTTAAAAAATATCGGTATCGTATCGGTATCGGACCGATATTGGGATGATAATATCGGATATCGGCCAAAACCGATATTGGTGATATCGGCGCAACACTACTTTAGATACTTCAGGTTCATTTGCAGGTGTCCTGACCTGTGAAGCTGATATACAACAGCCAACAGTAAAACCAGAAGCCAGTTCAAGGGGCAGCATGATAACTCTTGTGAGTAGTATCTATCTGAGACTAACAAATTGTGCATCTAGGTGCAGTATAAATAGTTATTTTAATCTATGGGTTTCAAAAAGCATATTACACATGCCTTCTCCAATACAGTGAACTTATATTGGGACGTTATAAATCGACCTAAGTCTTGTATACATTTGTACAATACAACTAGCTGTAGTAGGCTATGATAGCTACCACTTCACATAAGAGTTTTTGAAAAGAGGATCAAAACCCTCTATAAATCTCACCCAACTATTGCTGTAAGCCCTACCATCACCTGTCCTCCTGCATTTCCACCCCTGCCTTTCCCCCCTCTTCCACCAGCAACATTTTGGCCCTTTCCTTCTAAGACCCTCACAACCCCCCCCCCCCCACAGCTCCTTGTCCCCTCTTCATATTCCTATTATGGCAACCTGCAGGGAAAATGAATAATTCTCACTTACTGCAAGTTTTGTATGTACAGTAATATGATAGATGATAATTCTAACCCAAATATGAAATTTGTATGTAAAATATGATACAATGTATCATTGCCATTATCAAATAACAGGTACATGCATAATGTATACTATCTAAGTAACATTATATGCAAGGCCGCAAGGGGACACAAAATTAATAACTGAGACATTGAGAAAAGCATGACATGTTAGTTATGTCCTCCTTTCTAGCAACCACTGATTAATGGAGCTTATCATCATATTCCTTCTCTCTGTCAGTCATTTCAGATACAGAAGATATAGGGGCTATCAATGAAACTGATAGGCCTATATAAAACACATAGACGTGATAAATGTATTTATGAACCGTACTTTCAAATTAGATGTTAAATCTTATGAGATATCTACGTTTGTTGGTATTCTAACAAAAACCATCACGTTAAAACCAAAACAAACACACGGCCATCGCATCCTCGATCGTGCATGTACGTGATGAGGGGTTAAAACAAACCTTGTGTTCTTTTTGAACGCCATTCCTAAAATACGTGCCTAGAATCTTGAGGTTGCATACAACTAATGAAATCAGAAGGCATGATATGAGCATTTCGCTAAAACTAACTGAAATAGCGCATACTGTACATGTGTTCACATTATTGTAGGCCTACTTTAATTTAGGAAGTGGAAATTGCAGGGTCAAGCTACAATGACCCACTCATTTAAATGCTAAAAAATGCACTGATAGTAGTGAGTTTCCATGGGTACTGGAGCCTCAGGTTTCATTTCGCTTTGGCTTTTGGGTCGGTGTTGGTTGGGGTTTACTAAATGTACTAAATAGGAATACAACAAACCATTATGTTTCCACAAAGGTATAAACGTACGCAAGCGAGAAGGGTTATGAACGAAAGGGTTTGCCACAGTAATAGCTATAATCAGGTCTTCATGAGAACCACATGATCTTTGAACTTTAATGAGTATTGAGACGTTTGTTGTAATGTATCCTGAATCTGTTGCCTCCACATTCTCCAGAGATACATTTGGCATTGATAAAGTCCCCCTCCCATCATCCTTTACTTACAGGTAATAACAACTCTATTGCAATAATCAATGATTACTGAGTTCGTATCTGTATTGTCAATAAAATATAGATTGAATATGTACATTTCTTTGAAAAGCCAGTTTATCAGCTCTCAGCTTTTCCTTAACTGTATTATACTTATATGCATATATGATATAGATACTATGAAGAAAAAAATGAAACCTTTTTAGCTCAATTGCCATGGTGACATTCATTTTGTTCATTCCAAATGCATTCACAAGTTCATATGATCAAATTTGACAAATTCGACAAATTCATATCTTTCCACAAAAAAAACCTTATGAGGATGTGGTTTGACCAAAGGAAGCAGTCAATTTCCAAGAATTGTTTTGAGCCACCAGAATATACCTTTAATAAGTAGCCAATCTTAATGGAATTAATAAACATCATCTTTAAATAACAGGATGATCTACAAACTGACACTGACAGTCCAAAATGTTATCCAACATTATCAAATGGCAAAGAGATTTGCAAAAGGTGTCTAGAAGATTGGACACTTTTGCACTTCTTAAAACACCACATTCACAAACTTTGCCAGGTTTCAACATCTGTTGACCTCAACTGACATTGACCTCCATAAAAACAAGAGCCCAAGGGCACTGTGGTTCCTTGCTTGGGGTATATGACAATACACATAATATTATCGAGCAAGATTGGGCTGAAATAGTCCAAGTAATTGTGGTCCTACATGTTCCCATAAAGTAACCAACACTGTAGTCAACACTTTTGTGATCACAAAATGTGATCGGATTTTTTATCAAAGGGCACTTTTGAGATCTAAATATGGCGTCGCAAATGTAAGAAATATAAGAGACCTACAAGCGTGTCAACAGATATGATAACAATGGTGACCTCAGATGACATGACCTTTAAGTTTCAAAATGTTCCACCACCCCATTCACAACTTGTCCCAAAATATCAACCATGTCACACCTTGGCATTGAGATTTAATTGCATTAAATGTCAAAAAATTAACTTTGAACTTGTATGTAACTTCACACACAAAGGTCACCCGGAGGTCAACCAATTGAAATTTTTGATCGGTGAGACCTAAATAGAGCATGACTGTAAAAATTCAAACATTTTTTCTTTGCCCATTTTCTCCCCCAAAATACTACTTTTTTAACATTAGCTGACCTTTGGTGACCTTGGATCACATGACCGTTAAGTTTGAAAATATTCCCCTATACCATTTGCAACTTGTCCAAAAAAATCAACCTTGTCACACCTTGGCACTGGGAGTTATTGCATTAAATGTGTGAAAATTAACTTTGCCCTCAAATAACTTCGCACACGAAGGTCAAATGGGGGTCAACCCATTAACATTTATGATCAGAAAGTACATTTAAAAACTGAAAATAGCATCGAAACTGTAAAAATCCACAAAACACGAAAAGGTCACCAGAGGTCAAATTGAGGTCAAGGGTCAACCAGATGCGGGTCGACAATTGGATTACATTGAAGCAACTCCCAACCCTAACGGACAATTTGTTCTCAAGTTGTCGCAAAAATACTAGTTTTTTATCATTAATTGACCTTTGGTGACCTTGGATCACATGACCGTTAAGTTTGAAAATATTCCCCTATACCATTTGCAACTACTCCAAAAATATCAACCTTGTCACACCTTGGAACTGGGAGTTATTGCATTAAATGTCTGAAAATTAACTTTGACCTCATATAACTTCGCACACGAAGGTCACACGGGGGTCAACCCATTGACATTTATGATCAGAAGGTACCTTTGACATCTGAAAATAGCATCAAAACTGTAAAAATCCCTAAAACACTAAAAAGGTCACCAGAGGTCACCAGAGGTCAAATTGAGGCCAAGGGTCACCCAGATGCGGGTCGACAATTGGATTACATTGAAGCAACTCCCAACCCTAACGGACAATTTGTTCTCAAGTTATCGCAAAAATACTAGTTTTTTATCATTAATTGACCTTTGGTGACCTCGGATCACGTGACTGTTAAGTTTGAAAATATTCCCCTATACCATTTGCAACTTGTCTCAAAATATCAACTGTGTAACACCTTGGCACTGGGAGTTATTACACTAAATGTCTGAAAATTAACTTTGACCTCATATAACTTAACATACAAAGGTCACCTTGGGTCAACTTATTGACATTTTTGATTGATGAGAACTAAATTAGAGCATCAAACTATACAAAATCAAACATTTTTTTCTTTGCCCATTTTCTACCCCCAAAATACTACTTTTTTGACATTAATTGACCTTTGGTGACCTCGGATCACATGACCGTTAAGTTTGAAAATATTCCCCTATACCATTTGCAACTTGTTCAAAAATATCAACCATGCCACACCTTGGAATTGGGAGTTGTTGCATTAAATGTCTGAAAATTAACTTTGACCTTGTATAACTTCGCACACGAAGGTCACACGGGTGTCAACCAATTGACATTTTTGATCGGAAGGTACCTTTGATATCCAAATCTAGCATCAAAACCAAACATTTTCTTTTTTGATCGTTTCCTCCCAAAATAAGCACATTTTTTCTAATGTGACCTTTGACCTTTTGTTTCAGATGTAGTTTAATCTCCTGATTCCAAAAAACAAAACGAAAAGTCTGTACAACCATCCTAACTCCGACCTAAAAACTTTGACCCCATATAACTTCGCACATAAAGGTCACACGGGGTCAACCTATTGACATTTATGATCAGAAGGTACCTTTGACATCTGAAAATAGCATCGAAACTGTAAAAATCCCCAAAACAGGAAAAGGTCACCAGAGGTCAAATTGAGGTCAAGGGTCACCCAGATGCGGGTCGACAATTGGATTACATTGAGGTAACTCCCAACCCTAACAGACATTTCGTTCTCAAGTTATTGCAAAAATACTAGTTTTTTATCACTAATTGACCTTTGGTGACCTCGGATCACATGACCGTTAAGTTTGAAAATGCTCCCCTAACCAGTTCACAACTTGTCCCAAAATATCAATCTTGTCGCACATTGGCACTGGGAGTTATTGCAGTTTTAATATTTTCGGTTTTTGGACCAGAACTGACCTATGGTGACCTTTGTGGGCACCAAAAACAATAGGGCACACCTTCTCCATATGGCGGATCTATAGTCCAAGTTTGGCCTCAATCCAACATTCCCTTATTGAGATAGAGCGTACCCAAGCAAGTGTCACAGACGCACACACACACACACACACATACACACATACACACAAACATACGCCAACCTGACTGCACAGGTTCCTTTTGCTAAAGCAAGGAACCAAAAAACTGTTGGAGATTCTGCATCTTTCATATAAATCCTCTGTCAAAGTTACAATTGTTCTGATATAGAACTTAAGCGATTCACATTTTGCCATCTGCTGAACTTACAGGACCTTTGAGTGCCATCAAAACAATCACAACCTTGTACTCACAATAGGGAAGCTACACATCCATACATCCATAGAATCAGGTCTTTTAAAATTAATACTGCTGTTGAGATGTTATGTTGAAAAAGTAGGGTGACATACACGCACATATGTTGACATGACTGCATATGTTACTTGTAATTGTTTACCTAAAAGGCAAGTATACCAATATGGACATAGTAACATAGAGTATATACAAACATAACCATGTTAGACAGGGAGGAGAATATTTCATGTAATTCCTACATGTGTAATTATACTTATAGTCCTGTTGTTATAAGCTCTCACTGTTCATAACTGTTTGTACAAAACTATCTCACCTACTTCCTTACCTGCTCTCAAATGAATAAATTTCTGGGTACAGCACCACTGGTGATATGATGTTTGTAATCATCATTATTTGCTTAAAATAACCCACAATATGATTTCAGTCATTATTCTCGGCACAATGTAGCTTCAACTACATGATTTTTACTTCTGAATTCCCTGACAAGTTTCGCACATTTTTCATTTCCTTGTTCTGTTAAAGCATTTTCCAATTTTGAGATGTTTGTGGGCGATATCAGTGAACGTTTGGTCAGCTTCTCTAACAGAGTTCCTGGTGTCTTGTGCTTCTTGATATCAGTAATTCCTTCTTCAGGAAGTTGGAAAATATTTGCCAGCAGGGTAGATTGGTCTACATCAAGATGTTCTGATAAGTTCTGCTGTAGCTGATCAAAAGATTTGATGATGGCTGTGAGGTTGAAAGGAAGGAAATTGTAAATGTTTTTAAAACACTACTCTATATAAAGTGAATTAAACTGATCGTGTTTCATGCAAACAATATGCAGAATTGTGAGACAACAGTGATTTGTTTCTACACACACGTGTTAAATAAACCTTAAAAGCTCAGAGTTTTTTTGATGAAACTCAACATAAAAACTCAACAGAATATACATTTTGAAACGGGTGGTTGAATCTTGTTATCTTTTTTTTAGTTTTTACTGCAGTGAGACAAAACTGATGTTTCCTAATATATCAAGTATTGCAAATAGCTGATAGTTATATTTCACCAGTTCACATGACAACTGCAGCCTGGACTCCTTTATGCAAAGTAAGATTAGATGTACACATCTCATATGTAAGGGATTGTAGGCAGTATGTAAAATGTTGATGTATGAAAAGTAAAACTACATGTACACATCTCATATGAAAGGATTATAAAGCAAACATCAACACTTTACATACGGCCTACAATTAATTAACATGCTTTGAAATTGTTGATAACGTAATTACTCACATTCAGGTAGGACAAGCTGGAATGGAGATGTGATTTGGTCAATATGTAGTAGTTTGTTAATCTGTGAAGATGAATTGAAGAGGAAAGCTTGATGATTCTCCCAGAAAATTAGTTTGTGCATATCTCACCTCTATCAATTGACAGTGTGTATCAAAACATGGTTTAAGTGATAATGTTAAGATAGCTAATTAGTACTTGCTGTTTAGGATATTTTGTATGTATTACATTTGTATTATGAAGACAGCTTGTCCAAAGGCCTTGTTTTGTGTTCATTTTAACATTATATTTCAAACCTGTATAATGGAAATCAGTTCGTCAATTTAGGCAAACAAAGTAGAGATTTCAATAGAAATAAAGAAAATTACTTCATTAGAGAAGGTAAAAATGGTTAACAATTAAAATAAAAGGTAAATATAAAAGGAGTCTCAGTAGCTAAGATAAATCCAAAGTGAAACGTTAAACTCCTTGTATTCAAATTTTTGCTTTATGTTAATTGAAACCAAAATCAAGTTACCTGCAACTGAATGTTAAGCTGGAAAAGACTCTTCATGGACATCCCAAATCTTGCTTCTATTTCCAGATTGACAGTATCTTTGATCCCTTTATTCTGAAGATGGAATTCTACCATGTGTCTGTTTTTTAACCATACAGCTTCCATAGCAACATCCTTGAAGAGAGAAAATTCAAGATATTTTTAATTATTAATTAATAAGACTTGTGAGAGTTTGAACATCGGTGGTCAAGTTGTTAGGAAACTGGGCTTGCAATTTAAAGAATGTAGGTCCCAGTACTAGTCGACTGGATGGTTATGATCTGGATTTGGGCAAGGGGAATTAACCTCAATTGCCTGTCTTCATCCAGGTGTATGCACTGACAAATGCAAAGAATGTTGTAAATATAGCTGTGTGCTTTACCTTGGCAGCACCCATGTCCCACAGTGGGCACATATACAGTAAACTGCAACCTATCAAATTTATGTATATTGAGATTCATGGATGTTGTAAAGTCATTTGACAAGGCTTTGGCTTACATGCAAGGCTTTAAACTATCAACTTGATATTCTTTTTAGCTCTTATAAGCTTTGAAAAGAATGATTATGCGTAGCAGCAAAAATAAAACCAAAAAAAATAAGAGACCATAACAATGACACATATTACAAAGTACTTATATAATCAATACATGGACAGTCAATGAGGAACGAATGAAGGCCTAGTCAAGAATGAAACTAACTGTATATTCAACTGTAGATGAGACCATCTGACAACTTTTCATTCATTGAATATCATAGGAATGACAGAAGGAGACAATTTACAAATAACATCATGTGCTAACAGCAAACACATACTGTACCACTCAACAGATGCAAATAACTATTCATCTAACAAATGCAAATTACCTGTGGAACAGGAATTAACTGCTTTCTTTACATGATGCTAAGAATAAATAATAATACATTATACATTTTATATTATATATAATATAAATTATAATATTTTACAAACATTACTAACCACTTTTCTAGGATGTGGGTTACACTGTGATGTACTGGAGTTAGCGCTAACATGTAAAATTGAAGTCATAGATTTGAGTACAACGGAGACAGGATCATGAATTATGGTTCCTTTTTGCTGGTAGATTTCTTCATTGATAAGACTCTATTAATATAAGAAAATGAAACAACTGAATGTTATATTATTATTTATGTAAATTTTAATATTAACATCAATGCAAACACTCCTTAGTTGTCCTATGGACTATCAGGAAGCAATAACCTCTTCCCGGTATGGCCCTCTCTGGAGTGGCCATCGTTTGATAAATCAGGGAGCTGTTATAAATATATAATACATAGAGTGTCTGATAGGATGCATTATCAAAGACCATTAATAGTCTTCAAGATTATGTTATGAAATATAATTCTTTGCTGGCTAAATTGTGGACACCTGGTGAAGGTGTGTTTACAAATGTGTCTGTAATTACATAATTGTTGCAAGTTTGCAATGATCACTAGCAATAAATTATTGAAAACAAATAGTTATTGCTAACACTGTATCGATCCTGTACAATCATGTGCATGAACCATGTGTCATTCACTAAGGCAGACAACTGGAATCCATGAGATAATTAGCGATACCACTTCAGCTGACAAAATCAGCTACTTACTTTATGTTCCAGTGTGTCATCATTATGAAACCAAAGATGGATTGTCAATTGATCCCCCGATTCAGACACTCTGTTCACAATCGGTAAAAGACAAACACGTTTCCTCATCTTGGGTATGAAAGGGACATGAAGACCAATGAGACAGGGTTTCTCAGCTTCAACTGCAAGGTGCTGACTATTCATAGAGCAGCTGTGGTGTTTCCTATCTAAGCTCCACTTGACAGATTTATCTGAAGAAAATTTTAAAATCATTTTGCTAGTTAGCTTTTATAACATGGTGAAAGGTAGAACACCAATCCTTTACTATACCGTATATGAGTTTAAAGGGACAGTCTGGTGATAGAAAATACAACTCTGCAAACAAAGAACACCAAAACACTTTGTTTGACATGCCCCAGTGGATCTAAATAGTACATATGAAGTTCACACAACCTTTTTTGATTCATTGTGCTAACAAATGTTTCAGACTTTGACCTCTACAGAAAAGCAGGGCTTTTGGTATTCATGTAATATGGCACCATACGCCCAGTGTCAAATAACACCATTATGCAATTTATGGTCTAACCATGCTTATAAGTCAAGAGGTGGTACACACAAGCTCATATACATACTTCTGTCGATAATACAAATGTTAGTGACTTAATATATAATATCACTGGAGTAGAAAAACACAACACAAGACAAAAGAAAGAAACAGACCTGTTTGTAATACACCAGAGTACACATCAATACCCATCTGGTTAGTTGTAGTAATAGCACAGTGCGGAATAATCAAGGAGGCAGGCTTGTGTAAGGTAAGGCTTCCTGGACCAAATTTCACAAAGGGGGTCAACCTTAGACTCTTGTTTGAGATAGGTCCTTTAACTACAGGGTCAGTGGAAACCCACAGACTAACAATCCTTCCAGTGTGTAGTGCACCAGCTGGTACACGCAGGGAAACACCTGCAATAAACATCTCTCCTCCATGCTGATCAAAGTATTGTTCTTTATAAAGATTGGACCCTGGGAACAGAGGAAGTCTCTCTGAAGGGGAAAGGTAATATATTTCATGTGAAAAGAAAATTTTTTGTCACTTTCATGAATCATGTGTTAATGCAAACTGTCTTTCTATTCCACTATATGAAAATAACCTCTGTAACAAAAGCTGATGTTTTCATATTCCTACTTTAGGCTATTTGTAGATAATTCAAAAATATAAAATAAATTGGAAAAATCAAATACAGATAAGATATGAGAAAGAGAGAATAACACCTGTAATCAACTATCTGCAAGAAATGTTAACATCATTGAATTAAACATGAAACAATTAATGACATGTTTAATGTACAGACACAATAATAAGTATGTAGGGTCATATCATATTCCTCTAGCATTGACATGCCTGAAGCTATTTTGGAGGCAAATGATATATTCATACTGAAATAAAGAAAAATCATTCATTTTGGTAAATACTGAAACAACTGTAATGATCTTAGAATGTCATATAGGATTGAGAATAAATATATAAGTAACAAACATAGAAGGAATACACATATTGCTAAAACTTTAGTGTACTTTACCATGTTCTTCCTTAGCAAGCAGCAACAGCCTTCTTCCCAAGTCCAGTTTTCCATGAGACAATTTCAAGGCTCTTTGGACATCCAGTCTCTTGTATCCCTCCTCTAACAAAATTTTGAAATTTACTGACAACTTTGGTTCCCTTTTTGAAAAGATTTCCTGTTTCTCTGGAATTTTTACCTGAAATAATGTTGAAATATTACGAATTGTTTATAGAATTCATACTTTTTATCATACTTTCATGAAGATAGACAACTCTCTACTGGATTTGAATATTCTAAAAAGACTTCCTGTGCACTTGATCTCTACAAACCTAACTTTTGAGTACTAAAGCATAAAATAACAGTTAAATGTTTGTTATTTTGTTTCGATTAGTAAAAGGAGGACTTATTAGTAATGGAAGAGTAATTCCTTCTTCTGTTATGTGACTTGCATGACAGCAAAAAGGATACTTTTCATATTAGAAAGTACAGTACTAATCCATGCTAAGATCTGGATTTTATTCATATTGATCCTTGTTTTCCTTCAAGATAAAGTCTCAAGTCTCAACAAGTTTTTGTGAAGCACAAACCATTTTCTTATCATCTTTCACTCCTTCATTTTCCCCTCCATTCTTCTCCTGTGATATACCAATGTACTCCAGCACCAGTCTTGCAACCTTATTAAAGTGAATAGCTTTCAATCCTTCATACATTCCAATCATTCTGTCTGGCATGATGAGCTCTCTTTCATCCAATATTTTCATCAGCATCGTTCCAGATTCTGCTGCTTCCTGAATTGTGTCATTTTCTGCTGGCTTGAGCTCAAAATACATGCCTAGCTTTTGACAATGTTGTTTATCTAGAAGCTTTGCAATGTCTCTTCTCAACTTTTCATATTTGTGTAAGTCTGAAAAGTGAGAACAACAACATCTACTTTACAATCGAAAAAGTATAGCAAATGTACAGATTAGAGGGCCTGAACCACATGCTAATTGTGTGCCAGTTTGGAACAAAAAGCAACGTTCACAACTAACATGAACAAGTAGACAACTGGCCCACAAGCATGCAACCTACGTGGAAAACGTTGGTGTGCAATTCAACGGTTAGTGCACACGATAATTGGTTAAGTTTACTGCCAACAACTTGCATGCAACTCTGCAACTTTAAGCCCTTGTCTTGTGCATAAATTCTAGTCTTGTATCCAGCTTCCCTTCAAAGTTGCTTTTGCTACAAAGTAGGAAGTGAGCATACCCATTTAAAATGAAGCATGTAAATAGAACTTAGATATGTTTTGGGTTCAGCAGCAAGATTAAATTTCTCTCCATGATAAGTGTCTATGTTGATCAAATATTTCCCAATAAACTAAGTTTATTTAGTTTATTGGTGTCTACTTCTACAAACCAAATGTTATTACTTTTTCACCTTTACTCAGACACTCACCTGGGTCCATGTACTCTATATGTGCTTACTCTTTCATCTTCACTAATACACACTTACCTGGAGTATGTATAAGATAAAATAAAGACCATTCATTTTTATTGTTCCAACTTCACTTAGATGCAGGCCAGGATGGACTTTTAAAACTAGCCAAGTCCAACCATTTGTTCAACTTCCACTTAAAAACTCACCTGTATGCAGTTCTCTGAAAAGAATTTCCTGGCTTTCTGGAGATAAGAGAATGTTTTTCACCTGAAGGAAAACAGGAAAACATATGAATAATGGAAACTTTATAAGTCAGAATGTCTACCATGCAATAGTGCAGAATATCTATCACAACCCTGTGAATGATTAGGTTACAGTAGGAATGTAATGTAGAAACATAGAGCTGAAACAGAATAAAATAACACATAATACAAATTGGAACATACCTATGCCAAATAAAACAAAAATTCCAATGGCTGTTAACCTGTGTTTAGAATAATTCATACTTTTTCAGCATTTTGAGTTACTCATTTATTACAAAGCAATACCAAGACAAAGTGGTAAACAGGATCAAAATAAGAAACTTAGGTACACCAGGATCACTGGAAAGACTGAAAATATATATATACTTGCATAACAGGCTACTATAATTCAATTAAATTAAATTGTCATCCACCATAAATATTGTAATGAAAAGGATCCATGAGCGAACATGCCAACGAATAACCATAATTCAGTCACAGCACTGATATTATTCAATCACCCTGTAAACAGCTGCAAGACTTTCAACAGACAGGAAATGAATAAAAAATAACTGATCAGAAGAGAGAAGATGTCGCTTAATGTCATGTAATGAAGAGACATATGAGAACACAAACAATCAACAAGCATAACTCACCTTTGATTGGAGGATGAGGGCTGTCTGGTTCTTTTCATGTTGTGATACTTTTAACTTCACATCAACCATGTCAGTGTCTCTATATTTGTTTCTGTTAAGTCTGAACTGATGAGAGACTCTACTGGCAGCACAGAGGTGATCAATGTCTACATGCTAATAGATAAAAGATATTGAAGTTCAATGTACTGAGGATGAAAATGCTTGTTATGTATGCAAAGAAACAATCCCACATATAAGGTATATAAAGAATTAAGGAAAAGTTGGTAAGAAACCAAGACGTGTGGCCAAATACAAATCCTTACATTTCATTGGCAGCTGGTGAAGATTGTACTTTATATTGTTATGAAGAATTCCATAACAACATTTTAGGTTAATTTTGTCACATGGGGTAGGAACCCTACAGAAACATAGTCGAGCCATGGATATCCATGTGATTTAAGATGAATACCGGCTTATATCAATCCTTCTGTTTTGAAGAATGTTCAGAGAATTTACTAGGCAGGCAATAATCATTTCTTCTCACAGGACAGCCACCTAATCAACATCCCACTCCAGCCAGTGAGAGTTTGCCACAGCATCTGAACACTACCTCCAAATACAAAGGGAGGTGAATAAAAGACATTCCATTAATCATCACCAGAGTGCAGACATGGTGGGAGAAGTTTTTTGTGAAACCATGTGAAAGAACAAAGGATTTCATTTCCTAAGTCATGAACCGAAAATTCGATTATGCTCAATAACACTGCCCACCAGAAGTTTTGCATAGATTCTAATACCTGTTGGTTTTTTTTAACCAAAACGTAGTGGTTGTAGGGCCAATATTCTAACCGCTACAACATTTTGAACCACGTTAGGTAACCAATCCTCGATTACAAGTCAACTTACATATAATGTTAGAAGACAAACTTTAATAACATTGGTGATTAATACAAACCTTTGTTGATTCTTCCTTCGTCAGATGGTAACTATCACCGGGCGATGACATCCTCAGATCGATGTAAGAAGCATAATCTCTGCCGTCGTTTAATGTCCGGGTAATGTGAAATGTTGTATAGTTTCCTAGAGTCAGTTTGGACTGGTGGTCCTCTAACAGCAACTAAAACATAAGAAAATGGAGAAAAATAGCAGAGTCAATTATGCAATTTGTTGGGCCTTCATTCTTATTCATCAATACTGCTATAGCAAGTAACAGCAGCCTTTGTCCCTTAATTTACTGAAATCACCAATTAATGTTGCATGTTTTCATCACATCATTTAAATCCTTGTTGCAAATTAAGTGTAACCTCTGTATTTCAAAAGTAATAGTTTTCTCTTTGAATGTGCGATGATGAATCAATAAAAATGCACCCTTAACCAATCACTTCATAATGCAGTAAAACACGATACAATTCATTATACAAATCATGAAAGAAAGCAAGATTCCCAGTAGGCGACTTACAGAAAAAAGTACAAAGCAGAATTGACCTCAAACTGCTACATATATCACCATGGTAACAGGAGATTATCCTCACCTTGTACTCTTCATCACTGTCCTTACAGAAACAAACAGTTATTAAGACATCATCTTTGGCATCCAGTATCCCGTCAATAAATGGAACAATACGGAATATATGCTTCTGTTCTGTTTCTTGGCTGACTAAAGTAACAAAGACGTAGCTCAGGGTGTTAATATCAAGACTGATCTTCTCTGGGTGTAGCTTCCAGTTAATAGATTTCTCTTCGGTCCAAGTTATTTCACCTATAGTAAGTAATATAATACAAAATATATTACTTGGTAATCTTAAATACAGTACATATCAAGAGCTTGATAACTAAGACATACTTTACCATACTGATTCCCAGCATATAACTCGTTTTATTTCTCCTGGTACATTCATCAATTGGGTAAAAAGTGTTTACTGGTCACCATCTTTACCTTCTTTTGAAGTTTCTTCATCTTTCAGACCAGTGAAGATAATAACATCATGTCGATCTGGCTCAGGGATAATAGCCGAGTGAGGAATAGTCAGCTGGGCTGGCTTGTTGAGGGCGAGTCCTTCTGGCTCTAGTTTTAGTAGCGGTGTCATTCTGCCCCTACGAGCACTTCCAGGGAGGTGTATGTCAGGATCATAGATCACTTTAACAGCAATTACATGATCGAAGGATACAGCGTCTTCAGGAATAGTCAGATGTACCCCCATGATGCTAACAGTTCCACCTTCACACTTTATCATGTGTTCAATGTATGAATGATGGCGCCTCATTTCAAGTATTTGTGAATCTTTTCTTTGTTTTGGTAGTTTTTCTCTCTCTGTTCTCTCCATCAAACTATCCTTACTATGCTCGTGATCTTCCTTTGTTTCCTCTCTTTCATCAGAACCTTGTGATGGAGTTGATTCATCATTAGGAACAGATTTGAGATTTTCAACTAAAAAATGGAAAAACAAACACTAGTAACTGAAGCTTTGACTTTATATAATGTATTTTATTTTTAAATGGCCATACTGAACCACATTAATGAAGTACTTTTCAACAATACCGCAGCCTTGCTATTGATTTATGAAGGAGGTACGTATTGAAGAAACCATTATACAATATGTAACACAAGCTTTGAGTTGTTAGAGAATTTGACGAGTGACAGCAGACAACAGGAGATTCAAAGATTCTAGCATCGTGTCTGAGAGTGACAGTGGCGGAGCTAGGGGTATTGGTCAAGGGGGGGCGAGAATGGTCTGTAGGGGCGCTTTCGACACTATCTAAGCGGAGTGCCACCACAGGTTGGTGCGGAGGGTACATAATTTTTTGAGTAAAGATACTTCCTAGTTCGCCGAAAATGACCCTTTTCTGGCCCTGCTAATTTGCAGATAAACGAAGAATAAATAGGTGTCATCGCCAACAAAATGTGACAAATGTCAAAAGGTAGATGAGAGCGCAATAAAAAAGTAAAAAATCGCGAATAAGTAAAAAGTGGTAAAAAGCTGAAAAGGGCGCCAGCAGTCCATTTGAGTCCGTCAGGGGGGCATCCGCCCCCTGACTGTATGGATGCTCCGCCACTGGAGAGTGACCACATGGCTTATTATGGATCCTTGAAATATTGGCTAATCCCATGGGACCTAAATTTTGAGCACTTTTGTATTTTCAATCTTTTTACGATAAAGAAGTGAACCAAACAGCAACAAATAATTGGCAAAAAGATACACTTGTAATTACTTTTACCATACATGCACAGTGATAGTAAATAGTTTAAAGTAACAAATTGCCTGAAAGCCGAATATTAAGCCCTGACTGTACTGTACTATGTTTGTTTAATGTATTCTGATTGCATCATTTTATTCATTCTTACCAGGCCAGTCAAGCAGTTCTGGTGCTTGGTTTTCTTCAACCTGGAAGGGGTCAACTTTAGACTGATATGGAGCTAAAAGGTTTTCATTTGTTCGGTTTAGCTGAATATGAACCAAACCCTTTTGTAGGTTAGTGACATCATACATGTTGATGATGTTTCGTGTCTTCATGAAGTTAATCAGAGTGATTCCTGGTGTCTCTATCAGAGAAACCCTGCGTAGCATATCAGTTTCTGCCGGTGGTAGACCAAACAGAGTCGCTAATTTCAGAGTGCTGTCTAGGGTAAGATCATCGGCAACATTGACCATTAATCTGCCGTAATCAGCTGAAATGTAAATAAAAGTAATCATAAATATAGTTAAAGATCACACTCAGCACATCAAACCAAGTGATAAAACTAATTTTTAAATAATTAATGAGATCACATTTTCCTATTTCTCATTAGATAAGTGTATTGCTTTGTATCTCAAACTCAATCATATATAACAACAACATACTTTCTTTAAAATCATTTCCATAGCAGAAGAAGATATAACTAATGTGGAATATGAATAAATTTAATTTCTTTTTCAGTACTGTTGTTGTAACTGCATTTTCTACAAAATTATTAAAAAATAATAGTTTAAAACTATTAAATATATATATATATATATATATATATATATATAATATATATATATATATATATATACATAATTGAAATCGTAGTGAGTTGGAAAATCAAGAACAGTAGAAAAACTTCCAGCCTCCACCGGGTTTCGAACCCGGGCCTCCCGCTATATATGCGGACACCCTAACCACTAAGCTATGGACGGGGGTTCGAAACTGTGGAGATCAAACATGATGCAAATCAAGTCGAAATCATTCTATATATTTATATTTATATATATATATATATATATATATATATATATATATATATATATATATATATATATATATATATATATATATCTTTATATCTATATATATCTATATCTTTCTATATCTATGTATATATATATATATATATATATATATATATAATTGAAAACGTAATGAGAAGGAAAATCCAGAACAGTGAAAAAAACTTCCAGCCTCCAATGGGATTCAAAACCCAGGCCTCCCGCTTTGTACCTTACCGACACCCTTACCAACAAGTCTATATATATATATATATATATATATATATATATATATATATATATATATATGTATATATATGTATATATATATATATATATGTATATATATATATATATAGACATCACCTTAAACTCTAAGAAACATACCAACCATGCAGGGTCCTGTGATGTGCTCCCGCTGCTCCTAACCATGTACCGTATGTTATTTTAACCCTTTGTCAGTTTGAAGTTGCAGAAGTTTGGTATCCAACAGAAAGCACCTTCAACAGGCATTTACTGTACTTTAGATATTAATTGTATTATTTTGGATGATGGTGATGACAATGTTGAAATGTCAGAAAATGCTTGATCTGTGCTTGATCTGTGCTTGTGAGTGCCTGCAAGGGAGCTACTAGACTTGTGTTGCTAAGGAACAGTGAATCCTGTCGTCTGCTACCTATGTCAATGTACAATGTGAATGTACAGTCCTGATATGCTGTATGTGTTTCATCTGCAACTCAAAGTTTTTAAAGGAACTAGCAACTTTCCAACTGAAATATTGCAGTAAACATTGATATGTGCATTACTTATTCTAAAATTCTGGGTTTGCTAACTTTCTTCAGGACTGTGCAAGCTCTGCAATGATGGCACTAGTTGTAGACGGGATACATTGATACAATGGATATGAGAGAAGTTATAAGTGTTTCCATGGAGTACATCACATGACCCTGCATGTTACCATGGTGCACATCACATGACCCTTCATGGATGGTATGTTTTAAGCACATCTCCTAATTGACATATTAAAGTGGTCTAGTCTTCTGTTTAAATGTCTATGATCTACTCCTGAATGGCCTTAGTTTAATTGCTATGAATTTGTTTCAGATATACAACAGATACCTAGATTTGTTAGTTTGTTTTCATTAGATAGTGATCACATGACTACCAGAGGATTAGCACAACATTTGGAGTTTCATAGCAATTCTAAAAATGATAAAACCCAGGTGAACTTCGACACATATATTATCCTGTTTCCATCTTCATAAACACTCATCCATACACAATAGAGTAAGATTTATTTTGGAGTAAATTAGTACCATTGTATTGCTTCAATGATCTCAGGTGAGAATGAAGATCCACCAAAACCAAGAAGAGATTAAGAAGGAAGACATTTGACATTTAATGTCACAAATTAATTTATCCCCGGACGGCTGGACTATCCTTTAAAAGATACCGTCTTTCCATGGTACCCCTTGATTTATTTACACCTGAGCACAGCTCACTTGACTTTCAATATCTCAACATCATTGACAGTTTGACAATGCAGTTACATTAATTAAATCAACTCAAGGACCATCCACCTGCCCCACCCCCCCCCCCCGAGCCAATCTTCCAACATCTCCCCTGACAGCTTTGAAGATCTGCTGGTAGAATTATTTAAGGACAAACAGACTGATATAAGGAAAAACTGTACTGCCTGCTTTGATATTTTCATTGAGCAGCAGTACTTTGTCTTTTCATTGTGATCCTACCTGCCAAAGTTGATTCCTGTGATACATCTGGAGTTTCACATTCTGCAAGTAGGGTTTCTTCCTCCATAACAGATGCATATGAAACCTGCTAATAAAACAACAGGGGAAAGATATCTCAATTGGTGTACTGAAACTTTAAACCAGAGGGAAACCTTTCCCAGAGGTATTTGCCTATAAATACATTACACATGCAGCACAAGAGTAGTTTGCAAGTTAACATTGGCTGAAGTTCATGCTGCATGTACCTAAGCCGACCTTTGACTTCCACCCAAGCAGCACAGAGGTTCTACTATATCTGGGGAAGTTAAAGCAGCATAAGTATTACAACTTCATTGAGACCTGACCTTTAGAAATTTTGTAAGGTTTGACTTCTGCAAACCTTAAATGAGCTTAAATTGCACAGACATTATCATTTGGGGAATCTACCATGCATTTATGATCTTTTTTGCAGGTTAAGTTCTCAAGATAAAATTCATTCAATATTTCAACATTTGAACCTCTGCTGACCCTAAATGACCTTTGACCTCCACCCAAAATAATAGGGTTCCTGTACTTCCTGTAAGAAAGACACTGCCATCTATGAGCTATGTGGTATAACCTATATTGGGATATTAGGTTTACAAGGTTTGTGTTTATAAGGCTTTACAGAGTGTCACCGTTGCTGACCCCAAGTGACCTTTGACGTCCACCCAAACCAATAGGGTTCTTGTACTAACTGTGGGAAAGCCACATGCCAAATATGACAACTGAAGAGGTGACCAACCTTAAGATATTGTGTTTACAAGCTAGGACATCATATAAACACTTGTATGTATAGGTTACTTGCCTGCCTATGGCAAGTAACCAAAGAGAACCTGTTTTTCTTTCTACACCTGTCACATTACACCAACTATGTCTTCAGCTGATATTTATAACCAACTGATTTTAGCATCTAGGTGAATGTACACTTACTCACTTCACACTACTTGTAATCAAATGTAGCATGAAATTTGAACATTTGTTTTAACTCATTCTGTACTATTTCTGTAAATCTCAAGATTATGTTGTCACCTTGTAATACCTTCAACAGTGGGATATATATTTGATGGTCTAGTCACAATATTTTCCTAACTTCATAGACACACACTTCTTTTCTACTGATTATATACTGGCTAAAGGTACACATTGTTCTATATTCATAATTCACTTAGGCCTACTATATTAAAGCACCTTTCACACTTTCCTGGATCGCGCCGGGTCTTGCCAGATCTGGGCTACGGGCGCATCCATGGAACTTTTTGAACATTTACAAGTCCAACTACCGATGAAAACCCCGAAAAGGACCCATAGCAACCCGTATACGATACGTAGCAACCCATAGTGAACCCTTAGTGCTTCTTAGTAAGCCGTGATCATGGCATCGTAGACATATCCACTACAGGTTGGTATGTATAGAAACAGATTATGCCAAGTAATGGTATATATGCACTACTACGGCTTGATACAATTTGCTACAGGTTGCAACTTGTTGTAACGGGTTGCTACGAATCAAGGTGCCCGACGCTTTGGTCAATTGGTGACGCTCGCCTAACTGTTCATTCATTCTACCTTACTCCATCTAGCACAACACCACATCACTGCATTTCATCATACCACCAAAGAAGAGGGAACCAAGAGAGAGAGGGAGATGGAGAGTGCATCATTAGCAGCTACAGAGTCATCAGAGTCTGGATTCAATGTTGAATCTAGGACTAGATCCAGATATGCATGTCTTTCTGGTTAGGTTTCCGGAGGTCCTTCAATGTATGAAGCAAGATGTGGAATGAATGACTGCAGCGGGCGGAAGGTCCTTTCAGAGTACCGTACCAATTTGTAATAACCCTTAGGGGATAACAGCCAATAGTAAGCTGTAGTAGAAACGCATCAACCTGTAAGAAAGCTATAGCTATCTGTAAGTTATCTGTACCTACACAGAGTAGATCTGGGAAGCTATTCGCAACATCCTTATCAACCCATAACAACATCGTTATAACCCGTACTGGACCCGTAACAACGTCATTATAACCCGTACTGGACCCGTATCAACCCATTCTGGAAATGCATTATTGCCTTTCAAGGTCACAGACGCTGCCGAATCGCCTTGCATTACCGATCGTTACCAAACCGTCGCGCGATCTGTGAAAGTGTGAAAGGGGCTTCAGTCGCTTTACCAATTGTTGCTGATTCAAGGCTTCCCTGGTCTGCTTCAAAACCTCTTGTAAGGCCATGGATTCTTTGGCATATTCCAGTTGTGACTTCACAAGTTCATCTTTTGTAGCTCTTAGACTTGATTTGGCATCTTCCAGCTCCTGTCATGTAAACAACACAATGAATGAATGAACTTCTGCATATTTATTTTCAGGCAGGCTGAACTGGTGACCTTTTGACCTTTAACTGGGTGTGACTAATTGCAAAATTACTACCTGGCTCAGAGAAATCACATGTTTACGATAAATTAGTGAAGAGAACTGTCACCTAACCCTCAAAAGGAACTGCCATGAATGGTGGAACTACTGTTCTAGAATAGGAATGTAGGCCTATCACATTGAAGGACAGATGTTCAATTATATCTATTAGTTTGATTAATTTTATGTTTTGATGGTCAATAAGTCCCATAATATGTTACTACATATTGTGCCATTGCACATACAGAATTCCTCTGTTTACTTTTGCTAGATAACTACCTCTTACAACTAAACAATTAGAACAATGCAGTGTAGCTTCAGTTAAGTAGAGAACTTCCACATCAACAAAGCATCACACCATGCATTGCAAACACTCTCAAAGATCTGTTCCTGAGATGAAGGGATTAAATATTTTTACCTGTGGGAAAACAGAGAGACGAGTAGGCTAGGTGTAGCACCTAAAGATTAAGTACAATAGGGATCTTGAACTTGTGATGTACAAGTTTCACGCCTAGATGGATCTTTGTTAATTTCTACTTTTTGATTGTCTTACCATTACATGTTTTGATTGACCTAGCTTAACCTCAAATGACTTTTGACCTCTATTAATACATGTAGAGTTAATGTACATCATATGAACTAAATATCATGCTTGTATGAATTCTTGAAAAAAAGAGGTGTTAATATGTTCATCATTCGACCTCTACTGTTGGACATCATAAACTGAAAATACATGTTGTGTTTGCAAATGGTAACTTACAAATTCACTTTATACTACTTGATCAAGCAGAAGGGTAGTCTTGTTCAAAGTGACTAAATTTCTCATAAACCAAGTCAGGTAACTTGGTCATCAGTTATCTATAATCACATGCTATATGAAGTCTAACCTCTTTCTGCTGCTGAAGTAATTCTTCATTCTCATCCTTCAATGTCTTCAGTTTGTACTCAGTTGTATTCAATCTATCTCTGAATTGTTGTCTTTCCTCCTCTGTTGTCTTTAGTCTTCCAGTTAGATGTTGTCTTTCCTCCTCTGTTGTCTTCAATGCATCTTTGAATTGTTGTCTTTCTTCCTCTGTTGCCTTCAATGCATCTTTGAATTGTTGTCTTTCCTCCTCTGTTGCCTTCAATGCATCTTTGAATTGTTGTCTTTGCTCCTCTGTTGCCTTCAATGCATCTTTGAATTGTTGTCTTTCTTCCTCTGTTGCCTTCAATGTATCTTTCAATTGTTGCCCTTCCTCCTCTGTTGTCTTCAATGCATCTTTGAATTGTTGTCTTTCCTCCTCTGTTTTCTTAAGTCTTACAGTAAGCTGTTTTTTTTCAACTTCTGATTCAGTCAGTTTGTGAGAGAGTTCCCGCCTTTTGTCTTCAATTGCCTTTAGTTGATCCTTGAGTACTTTTTTGGTCAACTTTGAATCTGAAACAACCATATAAGATACAAACATGGTTAAAGATTGTCTTCCACCCAAAAAATTTAGTAATGTAAATAAACACAGTTCAATGTATGTTAATAATTTATGCAGTAAAAACTTCCAGGAAAATATTGTGACAAACTTGCACCAAAGTTAGTGAGCTCACATTTGGTCAAAATTTAGCATGTTATTTGAGGTGACCATGCAAATCTTACACTTTCCCTTGATGTTGATTGTCGTCCTGATTCTGAGAAATTGAAAAAAATTCAAGTCTCTTCAATGATCCTCCAATATATCAAATTCAAGGATATTAAATTACAAAATTTTAAAAGGAGTGGAAATTCCAAATTTTTACCAATCTTGTCTGAACATATCCCGAATCAAACTTTTGAGTTTATCCCATCAGTAACAGACTTATGCAGAGATTTAACTGTAGTGCAAGACCTTCACATTGCATGAAACATGTAGTGTGGAATAATTACACATGTATCCAAATTGGATTATCTTTCTGGATTTGAAGTACATACATTACAGGCCATTAGGTTATTCAATTCCTTGCCAACTCATTTATCACGTTATTTGTATCAAAGGATATTGATGGAGGGTCCTTCTTCTATCAACAATGGGTTAATTGAGTTAAGTTAATACAATAGTATATTACCTCAAATCGTATCTATTCTTTGTGTGGGCAAAGCGTTTGCATGTTTCGCGATTCACAACATGTGTAACTTGTTAAACTCTCTGATATAAACATACTGTACCTTGAACTTGTTGGTAGACAGTCAATACTGCCACCAATTGACTTAGTCCTTTGTCAGAGCATGCTGTCATTAAATGGCTGATGTCATCAACAGAAACCATCCCTGCCTCTCTGAGATGGTGGACAAGGGAAGAAAAGGGTGCATCACTCTCAATAATGTCCTTTGATTCCTTAGTTGGAACTTCAAAGTAGTCAAGTAGTTTCTGACAGTCATCTTTCTCAATCAATGACTCTGAGTGCATCAGGAAGTCTTCAAAAGTAAAGATGTCACTCTATAAAAAAAAAACAACAAAAACAAAATTAATATATATTTGGTAGCAGAAAACAAAACAGATGTAGAAAATTGACGCATTGAGGCAACAACATATTCAAAGTGATGGATTTATATCAATGGTGTGGATAATGTGATTTTGGTTAACCTGAGTTCCTTTAACTGCAATATTATATATTTATTTCTAAAATCCGGATAAATTAAACGTTTTCAAAGCTGACAATGGATGGACTGATTTTTCAGACTGTTCATTTTTTTCTTTTAACTTTTGTTCTCAAGTTATTGCAAAAATACTAGTTTTTGACTCCTAATTGACCTTTGTTGACCTTGGATCACATGACCATTATATTCTGAAATGATCCCTTACTCCATTCACAACTACTCCCAAAATATCAACCATGTCAGACCTGTCAGCGGGAGTTTCACAAGTTATTACAAACAAACAAAACATTTTGACCCGTAATTGACCTGTTGTGACCTTGGATCACATAACTGTTATTTTGGAAAACATACCCCTACTACATTTACAACTTGTCCCAATATATCAGCCATGTCAGACTTGGTGACTAGAAGTTGTTGCAAAATTCGCATAAATTGGCAGTTTTTGCACATGTATATAAGCAACCTTGAATGACCTTGGATGACCTGATGGTTTTTATCAACAAGAGCCCAAGGGCACTGTGGTTCCTTGCGTAGGGGTATATGACAATACAGATAATATTATCATAGCAAGATTGGGCTCAAATAGTCCAAGTAATTGTGGTCCTACATGTACCCATAAAGTAACCAACACTATAGCCAACACTTTTGTGATCACAAATTGTGGTTGGATTTTTGATTGGAAGGCACTTTTGAGATCTGAATATGGCGTCGAAAATGTAAGAAATATAAGTTAACCTACAAGCGGGTCAACAGATATGATAACATTGGTGACCTCAGATCACATGACCGTTAAGTTTGAAAAAGTTCCACCACCCCATTCACAACTTGTCCCAAAATATCAATCGTGTCAGACCCTTGTGGCACTACTGTAGGAGTTAATTGCATTAAATGTCTAAAAATGAACTTTGAACTTGTATAACTTCACACACAAAGGTCACTTGGGGGTCAACCCATTGACATTTTTGATCGATGAAACCTAAATAGAGCATCAAAACTGTAAAAATTCAAACATTTATTCTTTGTCCATTTTCTCCCACAAAATACTATTTTTTTAACATTAATTGACCTTTGGTGACCTTGGATCACATGACCGTTAAGTTTGAAAATATTCCCCTATACCATTTGCAACTTGTCCCAAAATATCAACCGTGTCACACCTTGGCACTGGGAGTTATTGCACTAAATGTCTGAAAATTAACTTTGACCTCATATAACTTCACACACAAAGGTCACCTGGGGTCTACCTATTGACATTTATGATCAGAAGGTACCTTTAACATCTGAAAATAGCATCGAAACTGTAAAACTCCCCAAAACACGTAAAGGTCACCAGAGGTCAAACTGAGGTCAAGGGTCACCCAGATGCGGGTCGACAATTGGATTACGTTGAAGCAACTCCCAACCATAACGGACAATTTGTTCTCAAGTTATCGCAAAAATACTAGTTTTATATCTATAACTGACCTTTGGTGACCTCGGATCACATGACCGTTAAGTTTGAAAATATTCCCCAATACAATTTGCAACTTGTCCCAAAATATCAATTGTGTCACACATTGGCACTGGGAGTTATTGCACTAAATGTCTGAAGATTAACTTTGACCTCATATAACTTAACACACAAAGGTCACCTGGGGTCTACCTATTGACATTTATGATCAGAAGGTACCTTTAACATCTGAAAATAGCATCGAAACTGTAAAACTCCCCAAAACACGTAAAGGTCACCAGAGGTCAAACTGAGGTCAAGGGTCACCCAGATGCGGGTCGACAATTGGATTACGTTGAAGCAACTCCCAACCATAACGGACAATTTGTTCTCAAGTTATCGCAAAAATACTAGTTTTATATCTATAACTGACCTTTGGTGACCTCGGATCACATGACCGTTAAGTTTGAAAATATTCCCCTATACAATTTGCAACTTGTCCCAAAATATCAATTGTGTCACACATTGGCACTGGGAGTTATTGCACTAAATGTCTGAAGATTAACTTTGACCTCATATAACTTAACACACAAAGGTCACTTTGGGTCAACTTACTGTAATGACATTTTTAATCAGTGAGACGTGAATACAGCATCAAACTTTAAAAATTCAAACATTTTTTTCTTTGCCTATTTTCTCCCCCCAAAATACTAGTTTTTTAACATTAATTGACCTTTGGTGACCTCGGATCACATGACCATAAAGCTTGAAAATATTCCCCTATACCTATGCAACTTGTCCAAAAAATCAACTGTGTCACACCTTGGAACTGGGAGTTATTGCATTGATGTCTGAAAATTAACTTTGACCTTGTATAACTTCGCACAGGAACGTCACACGGGTGTCAACCCATTGACATTTTTGATCGGAAGGTACCTTTGATATCCAAATCTAGCATCAAAACGAAACATTTTCCTTTTTACTCGTTTCCTCCCAAAATAAGCACATTTTTTCTAATGTGACCTTTGACCTTTTGACCTTGAATTCAGATGTAGTTTTATCTCCTGATTCCAAAAATCAAAACAACAAGTCTGTACAGCCATCCTAACTCCGACCGAAAAACTTTGACCCCATATAACTTCACACAGAAAGGTCACATGGGATCAACCTATTGACATTTATGATCAGAAGGTACCTTTGACATCTGAAAATAGCATCAAAACTGTAAAAATCCCCAAAATGCGTAAAGGTCACCAGAGGTCAATCTGAGGTCAAGGGTCACCCAGATGCAGGTCAACAATTGGATTACATTGAAGCAACTCCCAACCCTAACGGACATTTCGTTCTCAAGCAAAAATACTAGTTTTTTATCATTAATTGACCTTTGTTGACCTTTGATCACATGACCATTAAGTTTGAAAATATTCCCCTATACCATTCACAACTACTCCCAAAATATCAACCATGTCAGACCCTGTCAATGGGAGTTATTGCTGTTTTTAATATATTGGTTTTTGGCATCTAACTGACCTTTGGTGACCTTTGCGGGCACCAAAAACAATAGGGATCTTCCTCTTACTATGGGCTATCCACCCACTAAGTTTGATCATGATACATCATTTCCTTATTGAGATATTGTGTACACAAGCCAAGCGTCACATACACACACACACACACATGTTTGTGTTTCATTCCAACCGCGGACCCCATTGTATTTTCCATTGTTCAAATCCACGTACCCTAACCTTAACAATACCCCATACAATAGAATTCTTCCGAGGACTTGGTGATTCTTTAGAAATCACAACCAAGGACCTGAAATTCTTTTGTTCAAGTCCTCGGTCAGATAGAAAAACAAACGCACACACACACACACACCCACATGCGCCAAGTTGAATGCATAGGTTCCTTGCTTTGCAAAAAGCAATGAACCAAAAATGTTCCCCTCGATGATGTGAAATCTGTCCTAAATTTGTTATACATGTGCTCTAATGTACACACACAATGTTATTGCTACTGTAATAAGGTATCACATCCAACTTTTGGCTCGTCATAACTTGAGAACTGGGTGTCCGATTGAAGCGGGAGTTGGTTTCCTCTATAGAGCACCAAGAGCCCTATCATTTATCAAAATACTGACAGTTTGTTTTTTTTGCCCCGTTTCTCCTAAAATGAGCATATTTTTCAAGATTTGACCTTTTGACCTCACGGTCAGATGTAGTTTGACACGCTGATTCCAAAAAGCAACATGACAAGTCTTTACAACCATCCTTACTGTACTTATTTAATTTTTTAAAACCTAACTTCGCACACAAAGGTCGCACAGGGGTCAACTATGGACAGTTTGGATTGGGAGATCAGATTATGGCCGGAGGTCAATCTGAGGTCAAAGGTCACCTAGACGCGGGTCGACTTCTGGATTACAATAGCGTATCTCCCAACCGTCACAGACATTTTGTTCTCAAGTTAGTGCAAATATACTAGTTTTTGACCACTAATTGACCTAAGTTGTTGACCTTCGATCACATGACCGTTATGTTTGGAAATGATCCCTCACCCCATTCACAACTACTCCCAAAATTTAAATCAACCATGTCAGACCCTGTCAATGGGAGCTGTTTTCAATATTTTGGTTTTTGGCCTCTAACTGACCTTTGGTGACCTTCACAGGCACCAAAAACAATAGGGCATACCTTCTCACAATGGCGGATCTATATATCCAAGTTTGAGTACAGTCCAACTTTCCCTTGTTGAGTTATCGTGCATACAAGCTAAGGCGCCACACATACACCCACGCACATACACGCGCACTGACACCAGCCTACCTCAATACATGGTTCCTTTGCTTTCAGCAAGGAACCAAAAAGGCTTTTTACAGGAAGACCATTGTTCTTACACTGGTTGACATGTGGTAATGTTTTCTTATGCATGGGTAGCATTGATCACATTGCATCCATGTGTGCATAGCAATTGCATGTATGTTTCACTGTGTGCTTGGTGACAGCTAATGAATGGGGATCTTCACTAAAGTTAATGAATGTACTGCATATTAAGACAATTGAGCAGGATATTGTGTATCTTCACTTACTGTACACAAAGTGATGTCTATTGTCACAAAATTGACAGGAAGATACTGCAGCAACATTACTTTCTGACTAATTTTCACCTAAGTTAAACCACCCTACTAACCTAAAACAGAAGGAAGCTTGTGTCATACCATTTTATCAAGACTTAAATACTGTCATCAGATCAAGGTCTCATCACTGCAGTATTTGCTATATATACATGTACACTAGTGCCCATAGAACTAATCAATATGACCTAAATTAAGATAATAATATTACCCTTGATTTTTTTTTTTAATTTTACCTAATTTCAAAGAAAATTGAACCTGTTGTGTTCTTAACAATAGTTTGCATTGAGTATTGTCAAATGTGTATATTTCAGCAAATTTGAGAGCCAAAAGTAATGATAAAGGAACTACTCTTTTTTTATCTGAGCTGTATGTCATGCAACGTTAATTTTGCACCACTTTCATAGAATGTTGGGCCCAGATATTAATTATAGAAATGTTTGCCCATAAAAATAGCACTTATTGCATTACTGTATATAGAATTTTTCACATTCCCTTATACCAAATTTGTAAAAATTAGCAGATTGTATGCTCAGAAAATAAGAAAAATGTTTTCCAAACTGTGTGGGTTGCTCTAATACAAAGTGCAACAAGCATCCAATAGCCTAAATTTTTCATAAAATTTTGCACCTACTTTTCTACCATTTTGATCTCCCTCTTAACAAACATGTAACATTTGTGTTCTTAATAAAATTCCGCATTCATTAGTAACAATTTTGTAAAAGTTAGCAGGTTGTAAGCTCAGAAAATAAGAGAAAAAATATTTTCCACATTTTGTGTGTTACTCTAATTAGTCTAATATTGTAAAGTCAACAAGCATCCAATGGCCTAAATTTTTCATAAAATTTTGCACTTACTTTTCTACCATTTTGATCTCCATCTTAACAAACGTGTGATATTTGTGTTAACAATAAAATTCCGCATTCACTAGTATCATATTTGTAAAAATTAGTAGATTGTATAGTCAGAAAATAAGAAAAAAAATTTCCCAAATTTTGTATGTTGCTCTATTACTGCAACGGGCAACAAGAATCCAATGGCCTAATTTAAAAAAAAAATTGCACTTACTTTTCCACTATTTTGATCTCCATCTTAACAAACAAGTGATATTTGTGTTAACAATAAAATTCCGCATTCACCAGTAACAATTTTGTTTATTTTTGAAGCAATTAAGACTGAGAAAATAAGGAAAACCAATTTTAATTTTCCATTGACAGTACAAAAGACTTCCCTGACAACCAGAATCAGCAAATCCCAAAGAAAAATTGTGCCCTTATTTTTCATTAAATTTCGCAAATTAGATCTCAAAACATCTAAGAGTGTCTTCTCCTCACTTGTTCGCATAGAATGATACCCAATTTGTTGAGCTTCAATCAAAGGATTGCTTTAATAAAAGTGATAAATATTCCTAATTTTTACCATATGCCTTTATTTCCTTTATCAGTACTTACTGTGTGATATTCATAGACTTCTCCAGTTGTGCTGGTAACCAAAAACAATCTGTTTATGTTATTATTGATCCTGATTCTCCAGGAATGATCAGGAACTTTAAAAGAAGCCAAGATATGACCCCCAGAGATGGAAGAATGACCCCCAGTGATGGAAGAATGAACCCCAGATAGAGAGTAAGCAACAACTTGTCTACCCTCACTACCTTCACCCCATAATATAAATATTAATCCTTTCTCTTCACTGACTGTTATACTATGTGGATATCTGTCCTGTGTGTTAGTATATTCATGTTCTATTTCTCCCTCACTATTATACATTAAAGCTCTATAGGCTGTACAGATGAACAGTTTATTATTACTAACTGTTATATCAAAGGGCCATTCTACTACTAATCCTTTTAAGGTGATTGTCTTCTTTATTCTCAATTCTCTCGCATCTAAGACAATCACCTTACTGGAATCTAAACCGACATAGACTAAACCATCTCTGGTTGTCATACACCTGGCTTCACGGTTAAACTTCCCTTGCTTGACCAGACCGCCATTAGTACTACTATCGTACAATGCTATCGTATCCATACAACACGTTAAAAACAGACGATCATCCAGTAAACAAACAGACCGCCATGATGAACCAAACTCGGTAAATTCCTCAGAAAAATAGGGCTCTGACGTCAATATTAACGGTTTTTCCTGAGAATCAGGATCAACTTTAAACATAAACAGATCGATAAAAGTGTTCTTTTTGTTGCTGCTATATCCAGCGACTGCCAAACGGCCAGTATCGAGCACGTCCATGTACAACGCCCGGTAGCCATCTTGTACAGTGAATCTTGGTATCGTTGTATGTACTCTGTGTGTGTGGAAGGCAAAAAGTGAAAAATAAGGTCAGGGTTGGAAGCTTGTATCCGTGGTAACGAAGAATTTAGAGTGATATTTGATCGACGGAATGTTGATGAACAGCTCTCAGACTTCGAAGTCGCTAGGCCTTATGAAGGGTACTGAATCTTTAAAAATCTATTGATAATTAAAACAATGGAATTATAAAGTCGTGAAACACAATGGCAATTGTCCAGAGCAATTAACCGACATAATAATCTTTGAAAATGAGACTTTCGAGCCTAATATAAATAATTAGGATACTGGCCTACAGTACAATGACTTACAATAGTTTAGTTTAACCCTTTCGCGCATGAGCGATAATGGATGTATATTTGGCAAGCGGTAATAAGTGCTAGAAATTGCAAAACTTGACTGAACCAAATGTCCACATCAAAGTATCCTATTAAAGTCGTAATATGAAACTCAGAATGAAGAAAAACAATGCAAAGTAATTACTGTGTGTACCACTATGAAAATATTCCTTTAACAATATAACAACATCGACTATAGACCAAATTGTTAAAAGCCTGCAGTTTCAGTCAAATTTATGAAATTGCATAGGTTGTAAATAGTTTGCTTGAATACGATTTATTTATCTTCAGTATTCATCGTTATCATATTAATGTACTGATGTAATTTTCTGCAACTTGTGCTGCGTGTTGACCACATGCAGTACATTCTTATTCATTTGCATTTGGCGCCAACAAATGTGAGTCAATTAGACACCCACAAATTATAGATGGTGGAGCTATTCAAGAAAGCTAACTTCATCAAGGGCTCCGCTTATGAAAAATGATGGCGCTATTTAAGAAAATCAACTTGGTGTAAAGTTTTCACAGGTTAACTTCAGACAGAAGTTTAGTTTTAAGTTCTTTGACATATTATAGTCTCTATAGCTACACATGTTTCAAAAATATTTTCCAACAGAACATGCCAACATAGATGGAATGCTCACTTAAGGGTACAGGGATCGATGACGCCGGTGCCTCAGTGCAATGCTAAATCTTAACGTTAATACACTGTTTTAAACTTCTAATAACTCTACCAAAACGTGTTCTTTTATCTAATTTGTATTATATCCAGGGGCGATTGACCCGATGATGTGCATCCGAGGGGACACCTTCCTCCTGTTTGGAAAAAAACCGTTAAGAAGTGCCCCGTTTCATAGATTAGAAGTGCACATCTTTGACAAATACCTTACTTTGTAACAGGCGCGTAGCCAAGGGGGGCGTAGGAGGCAGCCCCCCCCCCCCTTGAGCATATTTTCTTAGTATTTTTTCATGATATCGCTAACTTTTTAAAGAGAAAATGCTAAGATGCAACTTACAAGGCCTGGAAAGTGCCATTTCCAGCCAAAATGTTCTTGTACGCTTCGCGTCAACTCGTGGTGGCGCTAGGCTTAGATAGTTCGCAAAGCCGTATTTACGGCTCTCAAAGTTTGCCTACAGTTTCTTCCTCCCTTGGCAAATTCCTCGCTACGCGCCTGCTTTGTAAATGTGTGTTATTTAAAAAAGGCCTTTTGTTGAGACATTTAAGAAAAGTGTACTCAGGAGGTGCTATTTTGCTGATAAATTTAAGTAATCAATCGAATGGTGCTGTTTCGTATAAATTAAAATAATGGAATTTGTGGCACAGAATGCAGAGAGGATCCATTTGACCCGCGACTTGAGATGGCTTCGTTCTATACCTCCTCAATGCAGCAACACCGTGATATCCTACCCCCCCCCACCTACCCCCCCCCCACCTACCCCACCCCTCGACAGTGATCCATTTCCCCCATTTCAGGAGTTATCTGGGGAACGAACATTTCATTTATGCAAGACTTCTTTTTACGAAAGATTTTCATTATACAACATTGCTTGTATATTTTTAGGTGAATGTAAAGTTAACAAATAATCAATACTTTTCTTATACTGTCATGTATAATTGCCAAGAATATACATATTTGGATCTTTTATAAAAGAAATAATAATACTTACGAGGTTTTCGTGGTGGCCATTTTCACATGTGCTTAATTAGTTCTACGAGAATTACATTAATGCAGCGGGAGTCCTGATCTGCGAATAAAATTAGAAAAAAATTTAAGAAACAAATATGACTTTCCAAAAAAAATTCTTATCGAGGAATACAGAAATAAACAGAACGGAAAGAGGATCCTTTTTAGGGTGAATGCTGCGGCCTCATTTGATGTTTAACAAGCAACCTTGAATTAATATGATGGATGAAATTATGTTTCTGGTCATCCCCGATTGTAAAATCACACGGTGTACGATCAATCTGGAATTTACGTTACAGTTATATTTAATTTATGCTGGGATTGCGTAAAAGACGACGAAATCGTGAGAAAACAGTTGAAATTTCGAGAAAATGATGAATTCACATATACGATGGTCAAAAGTGGAGATTTTCTTCAAAGAAATTTAATTTTTTATTCAAAATGTCCCGTACAGGCCTGTTGTTCAATTTAGCTATATTTCCCTACACTGCAGTGCTGTTGACAGGTGTTAGACAGGTGTAGGTGAGGAACAGCTAATAGTCTTCGAAAGGTCTTGAATAAATACTTGTTCTTGATATAATTCGATCCGTTTTTATGCTGAGTCACTGGCAGGTCAACGAAGCGTGCAGTGTTAACACAAATTTCCAACAGAGGTCTCTTTGAGATAATTTACAAATTTAAACGAAATGCTGTGACTTTGATCAGAGGATGAAGCAAATTCTCAACGGAATATAATAAACACTGAAGCGTGGAACACAAAAGGGGTATAATGGATGGATAACTGCTAAAGTAAGAGAGGACGGTAGGCTTGTTCTGAGCTGGTGTCTAGCAAATGAATAAAATAAGAAATTACGCCCACTAACCCTTGACCTCTTAGATATAAACCATATCGCGTGATTTTTAAGTCAATATTGAACTTTAAGCAGTTCGGTGAGATTTTCCATTTTGTTATACTGGACCTATTTCAGTGTTATCTTGAATTTTATGACGTACTTTATTAAATACATCAAATTTTCAAAAAAAGGGGAGGGACAGGAAGGGAGGGAGAGCAGGGGATGGGGGGGGGGAGAGAGAGGAGGGGAGGGATGGGATGAGTTGGAGTAACATCAATACAGTTGATCTGTCTCTGCAGTCTACAGATCATCGAGATAATCACATAGCCTGAGATATTTCACTCCCTCTTCCTCAATCTGTCTTCCACTGAGCAGTTGGGTCACTATTTTTTGTCGTCTAAGAAGTCCAACATAAGTCAGCAAAACACGACTGATGTTAAGGCGTCTTTCATATATACTTACGGCCGACTTGTGTGGTCAACGTTCCTATATATATACAGTCTTATCTGATAACGGAATTGGAAAATTCTAAATGGTTTTCCGTTATTATTCAAATAGGAACCTGACAAAATAAGGAGATGAAGTGTTTCACATCAGAGTATATTGGGTCTCTTGGATAAGTTGGGGGAGGGAGTAAGGTTGGGGAATTCAGACGGGAGTAAATGCAGTGGATGAAAATATGTTCAACAATTGGTTCATTGTATGTGTCAGTGCACATGCAGGCGAAAGATGCCGAGCTTCCCTGTATGAACTTCGTTCTTCTATGAGTCAGCCTTAACTTACAATTTCGGCCTCTAAATCAAATTAACATGGTAAGCCATGTGCAGAGTATACCGGGTTTTAAGATAAACCTTAAATATATGCGTTCTACTACTTTAATACTTAATTCCAACTGTTCCTAGACAACACAGATGTTATCTAGCACTTTGGACTAGCCGTAGTTTCGTTTTAGCACGAGCTGATTGCTTTATTCAAACACTTCAAGTCCAACAGTACATGTACGTCACCAAGAATGATAACAAGTTAGATAAACCCGTCTTCTTCGTTTCGTAGAATTATGAAAACAGTCGTTTTTAATATGTTTTAGGATACTGTTTCGAGCTTACAACAGCAGAAGGAGAGGAGGAAGACGGATATGTGGATGAAAAGGGGTGTGAAGTGGTTCCTCAATTGATTCAGGTATAATTTCCATCCACTTATCGGTTATAATGTGTCCAAGAAGCTATAGCTGTGACGCGAAGAGCCTACAAATATGATTTCGTGTTCAAAGTTCGTTATTTGTGCTCAGTTAAATATATGGAAAGTAAATATTTGAGTACTTGGGTAATGATGATGATACTTATAGCCTATATGGGACTACAAGTTTATTGCCTTCACACTGCTGTTCCAACGCACCGTGTTAATTACAATACCCTATACACATTGTACCGTTTATGGAAAGGTCACAACGAACTTTCCTCATCTTGTATCTATAGCAAGGCCCTGCCCACGCTGCGCGTGTACAAATAAACACACCGGGATAAGGGTTAACAGTGGCGTAGATTTCTTTTTCACATTAGGAGGATGTGGTGATCCACAGATATTGATATGAGGATGGCGAACCACGAGCAAAGTGCGAACGCGAAACGATCGCCGGGCAAGGGGTACGAGAGGAGGAGTGCCCCCTTCCGCTCCTGAAATTTTTGACAATTGAGATATATTGAATAATGCAAAATGGTGCAACTTGAAGATGATTGTTTGCACCTTTTCGTCACATGGACCACACAAATTGTTCCTATTTGAGATGTGAACATGGAAATATCCAACCTCCATGTGAAGAAATTTGTAACAATTCAACATTAAACTTAGCCTCTTCAGCATGTCCAATCATTGTTTGAACTTAATGAGTGACCAAATGTGTCTGTTAAGGCCATTTACTTTATCATTTTTGTTTTGTTTCCAATCTTAAAGTAATTCTGCAGCGTTTTAATTGAACATTAATTATGAGACGGAGAGAAATGAATTATTTCATTGTTTCATTGTTTACGTTAATTGACAATTTAAATATATATATATAAATATATATATATATATATAAATGAAAATCGTAATGAGTTGGAAAATCAAGAACAGTGAAAAAACTTTCAGCCTCCACCGGGATTCGAACCACGGGCCTCCCGCTCTGTACGCGGACACCCTAACCACTAGGCTATGGACGCTGATTGTATGTCCAGAGGTTCGAAACCGGTAAGGTAGATCGTAATTCCACTGTAGGCGTTTGGTCACCTGTATCGAACAATACTAGTTCTGTTTTTGGTGACATATTTTGCCTTACTCTAGAGATCAAACATGATGCTAACCAACTCGAAAATCATTTGTGATTCCTAAAGCCGGATCTCGAAAGAGATACTTTGAATAAATGAAAATCGTAATGAGTTGGAAAAACTTCCAGCCTCCACCGGGATTCGAACCCGGGCCTCCCGCTCTGTACGCGGACACCCTAACCAACTAGGCTATGGACGCTGATTGTATGTCCAGAGGTTCGAAACCGGTAAGGAAGGTCGGAATTAAACTGTAGGCATTTGACACCTGTATCGAACAATACTAGTTCTGTTTTTGGTGACATATTTTGCCTCACTCTAGATCTAGAGATCAACAATAGATGCGAAATATCTAATCGAGGCCTTGGTGTCTTCAATCTATCTCTATCTTTACACAAACGGTTTAGGTCACCATATCAAAAGTACTTTTTAGCGTATTTTAAACATACATAACAACAGCCTTTTGATGATATTTATTATAAATTGATATAAAAATCATAAACATACTCTTCACATTTTAGGGGTGTGTGATCTACCCATAGAAATTGATTATCAATTTCTATGGATCTACCTCACTTGATGACATTAACCTGGTCGTCTCAATATACATTAAGATAACATACCAACCAATGACGGTCTTGTGATATACTCCCGCTGCTACTTACTTATGTATGTTAACCCTTTGTCAGTTTGAAGTTGTATACGAATTTCATATACACACTATAGCAGACATTTACGGTATGTTTAATATGTATGGCTTACGTGTGGATGATAACAATCTTGATATTTATCTTCTCTGTGTGAGGAAAGGCTTGATCTGATTGGAGCCCAGCTATTAATCAAACATATACACTCATGGTTTTATATAAGGAGTATGGTGGTCACTATTTACACACTTGTGGGTGCATGCATGGGCGGCGATCATGGGTGGGGGGACGGGGGACATTCCCCCCAATATTTTAGGTGGGGGATATAGTATCTAATATCCCCCAATATTTGGTGTTTTTTATATGGCTCTAAAGAGAAAATAATGCGTGAGATTATTTATCCAAATCATATTTGGCGGTGGCTCAAACTTCTTCCAACACATGCTGCATGAGGTAAAAGACTCTTCGTGGTCTTTTCTGTGACCTGTGACCGTATAGCATGTTGTCACTCATGATTATTATCATAATGTCTGTACATTTCTTGTGAATGAGTGTAAGTACGTACAATTATACGTGATCCACATCGATATGGGTTCACTGGGTTTCCATTTGGCCTGTATCCCACAAGATTTCTAACCGCAGGCGCGTAGCCAAGGGGGGCGAAGGGGAGACCCCCCTCCCCCGAGCATATTTTTTTGTATTTTTTTATGATATCGAAGTTTTAAAGTAGCCGTTATAAGAGGTTTTAATATTTGTACACCAATAAATTAACTGTGTCTGAATTTTCGAAAATTCCCTGACCATCATTCTGCATCATATACTTCCCTCTACTCGTGCAATTTTGACCGGTCTGTTAGGGGTTGGAGGTGTTTTTTGTCCATAGATGAAATTTTGTGCAACATGATGGGTATGTTTTGAAGTGAATTTATTATTCAAATTCTGAAAAAAATAATAGGCTTGAAAAGTAGGGCTGACGGGTATTGTGGGCCGTTACGTAGAATTACCTACAAAAGCAATGATCCACAGGAGATGCGATGAGGTCGAACATGATGTGTGACAAGGCTGGTGACAATCTTGAAAAAGGTTATGGATGAACAAAAATATTGGGAAAACACTTGGTTCTTAGGCAAAAGTGTACATCTGGTTGGTCATTTTCAAGCCCGAGAATTGCCATTTCCGGTGATCTGGGGGGCTATCAAAACCAGAAATTTTCTTGTACGCTGCGCGCCAACCAAAGGTGGCGCTCCGCTTTGATAATAATTCGCGCCCCCGGGTTAGAATATATATATATATATATATATATATATATATATATATATATGAAAATCGTAATGAGTTGGAAAATCAAGAACAGTGAAAAAACTTTCAGCCTCCACCGGGATTCGAACCACGGGCCTCCCGCTCTGTACGCGGACACCCTAACCACTAGGCTATGGACGCTGATTGTATGTCCAGAGGTTCGAAACCGGTAAGGAAGATCGTAATTCCACTGTAGGCGTTTGTCACCTGTATCGAACAATACTAGTTCTGTTTTTGGTGACATATTTTGCCTTACTCTAGAGATCAAACATGATGCTAACCAACTCGAAAATCATTTGTGATTCCTAAAGCCGGATCTCGAAAGAGATACTTTGAACAGACTTTATGTTAATGCAATGGAGGTAAACGACAAAGGCAAATATATATATATATATATATATATATATATATATATATATATATATATATATATATATATATATATATATATATATATATATATATATATATATATATATATATATATATATATATATATATATATATATATATACAAAATATCACGAAGCGCGCAAACAATTTTGAGGAAGAAAGTTGCTAAGCGCCTGCACCCAAGCAAATGTCCCCCCCCCCCACCCCAATATTTTGAACAATTCACCGCCCTGTTTGCATGCATATACAGCAATTAGAAATATGTTACTAAGGAACCGCAAATCATGTAGTCTGCTACTTATGTCAATGTACGTTTATGCATCACAGTCCTGATATGCTGCATGTGTTTCAAATGCAGTTTCAATTTTTAAGGAAAATAGCAACTTCGGAATGGCAAAGCGCTGTAAACGTTGATATATGCATCACTTAGTTAACATTCTTGCTTCGCTTAATTTTTTGCAGGACTTTGGCAGATATACGAGGATTTCATTAGTTGTAAAAGGGGTGAGGGTATACAATGAGTAAGCTAGAAATTAAGTGATACCATGGAGCACATCACACGACCCTTGTGATGGTTTCCTTTCCCTTCAGCTGCAGTTTTCGTTCTTTACAAGTAAACTGTCCGGGCAATTTACAATGAAAGTCGACGAGCGAGACAATATTGCAACGAGCTACTGTGTTCACGTGAACCAAAATACCAAAAGGGATAAGAAAAAAAACAATGAAAAACCCGAACAAAATGCAAAACAAACAAGCACAAACCAACATGCATAGCGAACAAACATTACCATGAAATAATAATGATAAAATTAAATAACTTGGTCGGGGAATCGATCCTAGGCAGACATGAAGATACATTTAATCTGTTCTAAAATATTACTACTTAGCGAGCAAAAAAAGAGAAAGAAAACGGCAGTGTAAATATTAAAAATAATTGAAAACCAAAGCTAAAGTTAACAAGATAATACGCCTAATTGGGCCATGGTTATATATATATATATATATATATATATATATATATATATATATATATATATATATATATATATATATATATAAATATATATATATATATATATATATATATATATATATATATATATATATAAATATATATATATATATATATATATATATATAGATAGATATATATAAATATATATATATATATATATATATATATATATATATATATATATATATATATAACCAGTTCCAAAAGGGTACCATTGGTTACTGAATTCCACCCTGGTCTCCCACCACTGGCTAATATCATTCAGAAGAATTTTCACCTACTTCAAGGCACCGAACGCCTGAAATCAGTATTCCCAGAATTACCTGTCATCGCCTTTAAAAGACCCAGCAACCTACGGGATATCTTAGTTCGGGCATCCTTTCGGGATGACACCCCATTAGGGGAAAGCAAAACAGAAACTACAGGATCATCGCCCTGTACACAAAATTGCAAAACGTGCTTACTTGTCGATTCGACCGGGGCCTTTCAGAGCAACCAAACCAAACGCACGTTCCAAATTCGGCACAAAATTAACTGCCTATCCAAAAATGTCATTTACCTCATCTACTGCAATATTTGTAACTTACAATACATTGGAGAGTCAAAAAACACTCTTAGAATGAGAATGACACAACATAGATCGGCGATCAAAACAAAAAAGATCTACCAACCTGTTGCAAATCACTTCAATCTCCAAAATCATTCAATTGAGAATTTGCGTGTTATTGCCATTGACCAGAACGATTCTTGGACAGATAAATCTAGGAAAGCAAAAGAAAATTTCTGGGAAATAAACCTAAAGACCACGGCACCATTCGGTTTAAACATCAGAAACGATTTGCCGTCCCAGATAAACCAAAACAATTCCTTTACAATTACGACGGAATCGGATTAAAATAATCCGACGCGGATTAAAATAATCCGAATTTCTAAAACTTCTGCTCAATTCAGCAGAAATCAGTAAGTCGCTTTGCCTTTACAACCATGCCGACATCTTCTCTATAAAAACAGTTTCAATTCCTGCTACTCCTTGTCACTTTCGGTGATCATGCACTGAAGAAGAGCTAGTTTTGCTCGAAAGCTCTGCAAAAACCAAACATTGGCTGTTTTACTTCCAATAACTTACCTAATTCAATTATTGTATCTCACTCGAGATCCAGCCTTTCTCTAAATGCAGCATAGTTGTTTAACAGTTTTTCCGTTATTCCTATATATATATATATATATATATATATATATATATATATATATATATATATATATATATATATATATATATATATATATATATATATATATATATGTATATATTAAATTAATAAAGATTAACACACCAGAAAAATTCCCCTTCACGACCGGTTTCCTCTTTTTTGGGACTCATTAGATGAAGGTAGAAATAGATCCCTTGGGACTTATCAGATGAAGGTTGGAATAGAACCCAGGACCTTTGTGTAACCTTTGTGTCCGTACCACTCAACCACAGTGATTCTACTGGTGTGTAAATGAGGGCGTATTACCTAAGTGTTATGTAGAGTTCCTCTCTATGAAGGAACTTTAGTGTTATGATTGTACAGGGGTGCACACAAATTTATTTATGTTATTTACAAGGAGTACTGACAAGAGGCAATAGGGAAGGGGAGGGGTTGGTGTTAGAGGGGCATGCAGTCCGTGGAAAACGGTGTCAATCAGGGAAATTGTGTGGGGTATATGGGATAAAGGATAGCATATTTTTTATTTCCGTAGTATATATATAGTTAAGAAAAAGTGACTGAGTAGTATGAAATGGGGGCAAGAGTAGGTGGCGTAATTTTCTCTCATATCTCATCATGAAAACACGGCAAATTTTGTTTTGCTTCTCTCTCATGCCTTTTAACCTGGGAGATCCTTCACGATGACGATCAAAGGCAACGATATCAAGAGCAATAAAAAAAACTTAAGCTGTTTTGTATAGAGTCATACTGAAACAGAGGAATACTGGGATGGTTATTCCATTCTTTTTAACTTCATATATGCTATGTGTGCAATTTGATATTTCAAGTATAAAAAGATTAATTTCAATATTTGATACCTTAGTAATAAAACAAGCTAAGAAGATGGAACGGACCAATGAATGCAGTTCACACGTTCAGAGGTGGTGGGAGGAGGATCAACGTGAGCTTGATGAGGGGACCTACCTAGAAGCCAAATGGTGCAATATTTAAGGCTGATTTTACTAGTTTTGTTGCCTAATATGTGGCCTATTTCAGAAATGTAATTCATGCTATTTCTGGTTTGCACCACATTTACTCCATGCGGACTGGTGATAAAATTAATACCATGGTTGCACAACTACATCATCATGAAAAATATCCAAAAATGAACAGCACAACTCAAACTCAGTTCAGTCATGAATATTTGTCCCCTCCACTAATCTGCTTGAGGAGTCCCGGATTCTTCAACAGGTATGAGTGGAACTCTGCACAGATTAGATGCTGATAGTTGACTTGCACAGTCAATATGGACCTAATTGCAACTACGGACAGTCGATTGCGTTCATCTGTCCATTGACTTTTCATCATAGAGAATATACGTTCAACATTTGCGTTGTGACTAGGTATGGCAAAATAGAACTGCACCAGTGGCAAAATCATAGAGAGTTGTTGTTGTGATGTCAGACTCTGACATAGCTGGTTCCATCTGTCAGTGGCTAGCATTGCTTGCCACGACGACCTTTTTGACTCGTCATCCATCTCTTGATCCACGTACTTGATGACAAGTCCAAGTTGTTCGAAGACAATGCTATCATCAGTATGCACCGCAACCCCCTTTTCTTGAAACCACCTGATGAATCCTTCTCTTTGGACCATTCTGGAGCTTGAGACAGAGTCAGCCATGAGAGGCATTCAAACTCTTGAAGGGAATGGGACCACTTGTCAATGTAAGAAACGCTAGTTTCGTAAAACTTCTCAACATCCCCCTTGAATTGCTGTTGCAAAGATTGGCCATCCAATGCCCATGATCGTCTGGGCAGCGAGAGGGACGAATGATGCTTCCTTCCTGCGGATGAGAGATTCCACTGTCTGAAACAGTACAGCATAGGTTTCGCATACCGAAGTACGGGACCTCTCCAACTGCAGGATAGTTTTCTGGAACAAAGCCATCTGCGAGTGTAGAAACCACAGGTAAGGCTCACCCAGTGGGTTGTTGAAGAAATCGGCCAGTACCTTAGGAGGATTTCCCTGCGATAGAAAGTAGGACTTTACACCATCATAGAGTTGTAGCAGCCGCTCAATTGCTGGGAACAATGACAACCACCTCGTCTTAGAGTGAAAAGAGCAGGTCTTGATAACCAACACCCACAAATTCACAAAACTCCATCAAAGTGTGTACCCTCACAGTGTAAATAGAGAAAAAGTTGTAGATCTTCATGATGATAGATTCAACATCAATGTTCATCACATCAGCCGCGGTGTGAACGGCTGTGTTGAGGATGTGAGCGGGGCACCCAATTCTTATAAACTTCTCCCCACACTTAAGTTCTGTTTTCAGCTTGGTGAAGATGTTGTTTCCTGGATTACGTGCAACACCACCAAAATTGGTGTTTGTGTTGTCCCCGCCAAAAGCAATACTTTTTGCAGCTATGTCCTTGTTGTTCAAAGTCGTGATAATGTAGTCTTTGATAGATTTAGAAGTCTCATTTGATAACGATTGCAGCTCTATCAGCTTGAACTGGTACCCTCCATCTTTCACTGAAAAATATTGGACTACTAGAGGAAATATTTTCTTATAGCCATGGTTTGATGCATCTGTGGCTATGCTAATGTATGGAACCTCTTCTATAGTGCTTGCATTACTTCTGCCACAGAATTTGGGGCAATAACATTGTTTATTATAGCCTGTTTTCGTGCGAGCAGATGAGAATTTCCTCGCACATGCAGAATCTGCAAATATTTTACTTTGCTATTTGCTTGTACAGTTCATTGATTTGTAGCTCTGGTGGTGTTTAACGGTATGAAAGGCCATGGTTCCTTCAGCTGCAGCAAGAGTCCGTTGTTCACTTGTATTTGTAACTAGAAAGTGTTTCAGGGACGATGTTGAAGAAACAGACGACAAAGCTCTTCTGTGTTTATCCGATTTCAGATGATGGCTGAGATCTGCCGTCCCACCATGAGACACAGATATGTTACATCTGTAATTGGAGAAAGAGAGAAATGAAACATACAGAACATTCATTGCATTTTTTGTTACCACATTGAACAGCTAGGGGAAGGGTTTTCTATCACAGGCAATTTTTTCAGTCAAATCCTAAATGCTCCTTGTGATGACACATTAAAAGTTGTGTGTGTCGTGGGAATATTATACAGGGGCGGGATTATGAGTGACAGACCAACAACCAATGGATTGGAGGATACGTATGTAGCTGGCTCCAGTGTGGCTCTCACTAATGGGTATTAGACCTCATGATCACTTCTGCTATGAGTGACAGAGCACCAATACAAAGTTCCAGAGCATGAGATCACAATATAGACTCGTAGTTTCGATGCATATCAAACAAAACGGGCAGTGCCATTTCCGACGATCTGAGGGCCTTTTAGGGGCCTTTTCTAGGGGGGGGGAGGGCCGCCGCGCAAGGATGATTTTAGACGGGCGCCAGGCGCCGTTTGGGTTCCGAAGCTAATGAATAGCGCCCGTGACGGCCAAAACGTAAAAAGGTGGGCGCCGCTAATTTCATTAAAACGGCGCCCGTCAAATTAGCAACGAACTCTTGTGAATACAAGCTTCGTAAAGTCCCATCGCCCAACCACCAGACCTCAAATATTTCATATTTGACATTCTAATCAAAACATCGACTTAAAATTCTGTTTGTCATCCAATAAAAGCCGACGTAATCAATGAGTCGGCCGCCCTGGTAATATACTGGGCGAGTGCATTGGAGATCAACGCAAACTAAAAAGCCGTTGTGACTGTGAGACATCGACAAATTTTAACCAGAAAATAAACGTTTTTAAGATTGTGCTAAACCACTTCAAGAAGTGCAAAGACAATAACAATTACATTTGTCAAGAGACAGCAGTTGCAGCTTTCATATCATACCATTCACGCATTTGTAGCATATACGAGTGTTCATATATCGCAAATTGAAAAAAGTTTGAAAACAATTTTGCTACAATTTTTTTCGCCGTAGCGCTGTGGGGAAATGTTGTAATTAGCGACGGCTTTCGCTATCACACCCACGTGCTGTTATCGTGACAACAAGAATCGTGCACGCTGATTGGCTGGCTAATTTGCGCCACTGGTATAAAGTATTCAGTGATCAGAAAACTTGCAAACATTAGCGATATAGGCTCCGAAACTCTCTATGCAGCACTGTGTTAGGATATCCTTAATTTCTACTATTGACGAGGTGATCGTGCTGACTATATAAAGTAAGAGCCAGTAGCGATGTATGCGAACACAAAACTGATACATACCTGCATAGTTTGCACTCGGCTTCCGTTTCATGACGGCCGGGTCTAATTGACACCTTGACTACTCCTCTTTCAATTTATCATTGTAAGTACACTTTCGTTTCGGCATGGTACTTTACAAGTTTATTTAAATGTCTTGCGATCGATCCGATATCTGTAATCGTGCATCCGATCCTCCCAGCGCAGCATGCACACCAACTTCACAAGTCGCAACTGATTTCTGTGCACGTGCTACGATAGGTCCCTTGACTGATTTCTGTACACGTGCTACGGACCCGTAGATTGGCAACATTTGTTGATAGATAGAAGAACATTGAACGTCCCACGTCAGTAACGATACTCAATTCTATCGCAACGACGCACGTGGATTCGTATTCCCGCACACTACAGGGTTACCATACCCAGGGGCGTATCCAGGGGGCGCAACAGGCGCGCGCCCCCCCTATTGGCCGTCACAAAAAAAAAAAAGTTTAGCAAAAAAAAAAAAAAAAAAAAAATTGATGACGACCTTTATGTGAGATGTCGGTGATCGCTCAACCCCCCCCCCCCTCCCGTATGCTTTATTTTTTGTTTGCCAAAAAAAGGTTCTGGCGAAGTTCGGCGGCATAATAGTTTTAGAAACATAGATGGTAATTGTGTTTGTATTATCACTATAAACACTAAATGACATGCCAGCCATACTAAATTGTGCATTTTGTGTCCATATTTACTGGAAATGTTGCTTATTATTAAGGTCGAAAAATGGATCACATATGGCCATGGGCGGCGATCCTGGGTGGAGGGGGGATATATCCCCCATGAAAATGGGTGGAGGGGATGTAATGCACCATATCCCCCCCCCCCACCAAATGCCAGGGATAAGAATATTTTCATGCCTACATTTATGCATCTTCGTTAATGTACGGCTCTTTTTTAGCTTCATTTCTCGCCTACCATAAACGCAGTGCGATCTTTTCAAATAAAGCGTCTTTATAAAGCAAAAATAGTTGACTGTAGGCTTCATTGGCCCTATAACAACAAAATGTATTATTGCGCCCACGGTATTGATATAGTACATATATGCACCCTCATAGTATTCATATAGGCCCTTTAGTAGGCCTACACACGTACATGTTCCCTCGAACAGCTGAGAATCTCATGTAACCAGGGTAATGCTTAATACACGTTTCACCTGGATGCCCTAGCAATCGGTACCTAGGAATGTAACTATGTGTAATTGTGTATTGCATGTGTATAGGCCTATAATAGCCTGCATGAGGCCATTTTCTTCATCGAATAATATAACAGTGCTCTCGAACATTCTAACGTTGCGCCTGAAACAAGATTGACAGGGGCAATTTTCCCAAATAACACCCGAAATTAAAAAAAAAAGTATTTTGGATCCTGATTATGAGATATTTCGGACATGACATCCCTATTTTAAAGTTGGGTATATGCCGCTTGGAAACCTCGGGAAGTGCCGTTTCCGGCCATCTAGAGGGTTTGTTAATCCCAAAATTTTCTTGTACGCTTCGCGCCAACTCATGGTGGCGCTACGCTTAGATAGTCAACAAGGTCATACCCCCCCCCCCCACTCGGAAGTACGGATCGCCGCCCATGCATATGACACCATTTTGCATTTCAGCCCTTCTTTGAAAGCAAAAATTGTACACCCCTCCCCTTAGACCCATCCCCCAGGACGGCGATCATTCATGCCTGGCGCCCCCCCCCCCCCTATTGGAAAATCCTGGATATATACGCCCCTGATACCGAGTCGTCGTCTGCTACAGCAGCTAACGAGCTGTTTATGTACACATAACTTGGCGATTGCGAGTCTGATCCGAAAAACTTGTACTGCGTATATTCGTTTCCGGAAAAATCGGGACAATTTGTCTTACCGGCCGGGACGCTCATTTTTCCTTTCAAAAACGGGACAATTCCGATTATTCGGGACGGATGGTAACCCTAATCAGAGGATAGATGTCCTTCAAACCTTGTAGGCATGCAACATCACCTGGGAATGTAACACTACAATAAGCTGTCATTCAACTGTGCTTCGAATACATCAATATGGAAACACTTTTGTAATAATAACAATAATAACTTTATCAACGGATAAAATTATATCAACACCTTTCCCTTGCTTTTTTGTTGCGCTTTTTTGCTACAAGACATTTGATCAATCAGTGGCGTAGGAAGGTACTTTTGAGTGGGGGGGGGGGCTGAAGACGGATGTCCGGCCTGGGGGAGGGGTCTAAGGGGAGGGAATTTTTTTTGCATTTCCAGGTGGCCTCAGATGCATTTTGGTGCAATATAGCACACTTCAACATCCACTCCATTTTGTAAATAAATTTGCATTTTCACCTGGCCTTAGATGCAATTTGGTGCTCCAAATGAGATTTCTTTTCTCATTTGGAAATGAAAAAGGGGTTTTCTGACTTGCTGGCGCCCCCCTCTCCCAGCACCCCCGGTTCCTACGCCCTTGTGATCAATGCAAAGGGGAAACTATTACTGTATGAAAGGTGGTTATAAAACAGGGGCTCCACACATCTCTCCTATTAATTTCTATCATAATTATTTATTCTCTCAATTCATAATTAAATGAAAGTGAATTGTCTCACAGACATAAGAAAGGTAAGTGATATGGCAGTTGTATTGATTATGAAACATCTTGACTCAAGTGGAATTTTAGTTGCATATTTTATCTATCTAGAGACAAAGGTCTAATTTATCCAGTGCAGCATAGCAAAATACTAAAACACAATGGCCAAATGGATATGTACATTACAGTTTTTGTACAATGAGTGTCTGAACCATTCTGTAATAAACCAAATTTTGCTCAAGATTGGATAAAAGGCTACAGTGCTTATACTTGGGTCTATCAAAGATTGAGCACTGTGTAAGCACTGCAGCATCTACTGCAGCCCTCTTTAGCCTGATCTGTATGGTTGCAATGAAGAAACTCAACAGAAAAACAAACAAGGCAGTAAAAAAGTTCCATAAACAATAACAGTTTATCTCCAAAAACTACAAAAGAAAAAAAAAACAATCCTGATTGAAATGCAACAACCTTGTGAAATGCTTCTTCTCTTTGGGCATGTATTCCAACTAATAACAGCATGGCATGACACATTCAGTTGAAGCCCAGTGCAATGTATATTTAGGCAAATATAAAAGGGGTACAAATCCATCCATGTGAATTTAAGGATTGAACTTTGCAGATGCCAGCCTTGAAAAGATGATTTATAGATGTTCCATATCACTTAATTACAAAAATGTCAATAACAAAAGTTAACCAGAACTTTTTCAAAATGCTTTCAGAAGGTTTTACCTCCAGAATATCCGAGGCAATGGGGTTTTTTTGGGGGGAGGGGGGGGGAACAGAATGTGGTCCATTGTGCTGTTACACTGAATAGTTGAATATGACTACTTTTGGGACACAGAGGGACAGATCTATTGTTTGTAGGAAAAATGTATAATTTGGCTTTATCTTTAAATTAAAAAAATATTAAGTCCTTAATATGGCCAAAGTATAATCTTGTGCTGCTTTTCATAATCTAAAATGGTTCAAGAAAGGACATAACAATAGCAGATTGTGTTGGTCATGTCTGAACAGTCAACATTTCAAGATTGTAACAGTTATAAATATTGAACTATCTTGTGCCGAAAAGCTATCCGATTGTAGTATCAGTTTGCGGCACATCACACTTTACTGCTGCGATTACCCTCAGTATTCTTGAAATCTCAAGTCATACATGCAAATAGGTCACAGGCTTCCAGTATAGGGGAAATCGGAGAAGGGTAGCATGAGAGAAAAAAATTAATTCTTTCATGCTACACCACTTGGAATACTCTTTCTTTTCTTAATCAATTTTCCTCTCCTTCAGTTCTGCTTTCCCAGGCTCTAAGGGTTCACCTCCAGCTACCACCACTGGTGGCAAATAAACTTATCCAAAAGTTGAGCAGGCCTTCGACAGCCAATTCCTTGTGAGCGGCATATCTGATCAGGTGCATCATGTGTCCTCTTCTTCCACCTCTCTGCCTCTTTTTTCTCCTCTGATGATGATTTTCAACTTCGACACCAAGTGGTCTCACATCACTATCTGTATCTTCCAAACCATTTGTAATCGTAAGGTCCTAAATATTTACTAACACCGAGATAATTTTCTCTGGCAATCTTTTCGAACGTCCACGGATTTGCATTATTCTCTACCAGATATTTTCCCACTTCTTCTTCCTCTTTCAAGCTGTCCACAGAGACAATCTTTGATCTGAAAGGGAGCTTCTTCCTGATCTCGGTCAGGACGGGCATCACCTCCTGAAGCTCGGCTTTGCCCCACACTTCAATGATGAGTCGTCCGGCCTTTACTGCAGTCACATAGTGATCCACATTACCTGGAAGAGATGCCACACAAGAGTATATGAATCATCTGTTAATTTACGAACGTATTAATATGTGAATTGTCTTGGCCACTTATAGACTGCCCACTATGACGGTATTCCATAACAATTGTAATGCAAAGAAAGAAAACATACGGAATGACAAAGGAATGCAAAGTACATGATGGACAGTAATGCAAAAATACAAAATGGTGATATAAATGTACATGATGATAATATACAAATATACATTGAAAATAAAGGTAAATAATGGCCATAGATAAATATTCTTTTGGAATTTGAGCCAAAAAAAGAAAAGGAAAAAAATGGAATTTAGAGATCTGCAATACGTAAATACAACCATACAGTATGTATGCCAAGTATTTCTGGCGAGAGAGTTTTAATCTTACCTTTTCCTCCGCCCATTCTTTGCCCTTGACCCTTCTTGGTCACTGGTTTATGGGGGGCATTCACCCTCCACCTCGCAAAGACCTTGTTCGAGTCCACTCTACGTCCAAAGGTCAACCGGATCATTTCAAAATGACCATGCTTCAGATAGCCTCCGGTCGTAGCCTGAAAATGACCAAAGAGACAGCTTTTACGGTAAGAAAACAACAGATTATCCTTATCAGGGAGATTTGACCTTTCTTTTCTCTGCTTATTTTCTTTGCGAATTTAAAATAAAAGTGTAGGTTAATCTGAGGAAGCAACTTCAATTTTGCAAGAGGGATGAGCTTGGTGGTTTGATAAATGCCAGATCACTAAATCCTTGGAAATGTAGAAATGTTTCTTGCTCCCTACTATACTGAAGATGAAAGCAATGTTTTATTTTCAAGGTTTTTATCAACTCTCGATGGATAAAGAGAGCATCAACATATCCAGAATTTGCAGAATCGCAAAATGCTATATGCAAAATTGTCAAATTGCTGTACGAGTGCAAAGATGCATAGCAGTTTTTCTACACATAAAGTATTTTGCAAGAGACAAATATCCAATGCCTTCAAAACTGCAATACAAATTTGAAGACTAGATTATTCCGTGGGATACACAGAGAACAAACAGAAATTGAGTACAGAAGTTCACCATTATTCCATACTGGCCCTCCGTAAGAATGTTGGCCGCCGTAGCTGGCCCTCGGATATCTTTCAGATTCTTGAAGCTCTTCTTCCATTTGAGGTTCTGAGGAACTTTATTCTTAAAAGTCAGTTTAGTCTTTTCAGGGACGGGTATATCTGTAGGTTGGTAGAGAAAACTCAATAGAGTACAGCACATACTGTAAAATTATGACTGTCAAATTTAATCCACACCACATACGAAGTTGCTCGTAAGAGAAAATTGTAGAATACAGTGGTTATCGAATTGCACACAGCAGGTAGGTATGAAACTTGCAAAAATTTATCCCAAAACCTAATGCACCACCCAACGTGATAAGTGAACAGGCATCCAAAAATGAGGTTGTGACAAAATTATTGCATATTCTCCAGCAACCGTATGGTATTTTGAACAGTTCATTGACTGAATTGCAATGAGAAGAGATTGTACCGATATGTTTATCCCCATGTGTGAAATTCAACTACCATAGCCGACAGTAATTGAGGGTCTATCTAATTAATTTTAGCAGAGAGCATTTTACCATTATCTTCCCCTTATCCTTACCCAAGGTTCACCTTTACAATCTCTTAGCTAGTAGCACAGACAGAAAGTTCTTCTGCATCACACCTCCCACAAAGATTAAGTAAGCCATAAACATAATTTAATATACCTTTCCAACTTCTCAGTCCCAGTAGATCACTTAATACACTTTAACTTCCACAGTAACTGTCTAGAACAGAAACCCTACACCTGTCTGTGCATTGAATATCTCTACACAGATCTCTCTGTCATGAAAGTAACTTTCAGTATGATGTCATTCCCAATGATGTCATAGTGTGGTTTCTTAGTACAGTAGCTTAAGTCTGTTTAAGCCGGGAGATAGGTAAATATGTGAACAGAGTAACTTCCTGTCCCATCCTATGTAATCCATTGTGAGAGAGTCTATAAGATATAACTTTCACCCATTTTGTATTCAGGGTGATTCAACCTGCAAGAGCCATGCTTGGCACGGCTCATCATGCTTGTTTCCCCTTGACACACTCATTTTTTCCATAGATCTATCTAGCCAGATGAAGCTCTTATATTCCCTGTTTAACTCAAAGTTCTATTTGTTTGTGATCTTACTTCTTGTTCACATCCTCCTGTGACATAATCATTAAATATGCTGACTTTGGCGACACTTTGACATTGCCTCGAAGATAATATGTTGATGCAGAACACACTCATACATAGTACATAAATCTTAGAAAATTATATAAAGAATATGGTTGAGCAATTTTCATTTCATATTAAAACTATTAGTTCACAGAGTAGTGCAGATTAGTCCTGGGGATTACAACTGCCAAATAGCAAACAAAAAGTTCAAAATAGCAATTACCACATAAATTTCCAATACCCATGGCAATGAACGGTATTTGGAATGACACAACACATAAAAAGAGATCAATGTTTAAATGAGTAGAAAATAATTATTGAAAAATTGAGTTGTCCTCCTATACAAGAAAAACTTACTCTAAAACAAACTGCACAAAGAAGACTTGGTAAATTTTAAAGTATAAATTTGCAATATATCCTGTTGTGCATTTAGTATTGATATTTTTAATATTTACATTTAACATGCTATTTTATTTGTTGCTGGAACACAACCCTTTGTTGTTGGAACACAATACTTTACAAAGAATCTACTGTACTTTACTGTACCTTACTCTCAGTAGACCTATATATAGAACACTACATCATATAAATCTTACCATCAAATTTTTCTATAGGAGTCCAGTGTTTCAGAGAACACACCTGCATGTACTTGGGAGATACATCACCTAAAAGGAGAAAATACATATGCAAAATCTGAAAACTGCTGTTATTGCAAAACTTCTTTATGACAGGCTACAAAGTTCTAAACCTCCCTCCCTTGAAGTAACACTTCCAGGCAGTGGAAGATTTGCCAGAGTCAGTTGTGCTATCAAACAATGTGGTCTAATAATCCATTGTGAGCACGATTGTTAGTACTAACATTACTGATACTAGCCTAACAAAGGGCAGCCTAACTTACACAAGTATTTTAGGCCTAACGTATTATAGTAATAATGGATATTGGTTTACTGCAACTGTGAGTTACTGTCTCTAACTTTCTAAGTAACTTCTAACTTACTTAACCATCGGTACATGCCGCAATAGAAAATGAGCTATTTCCGTCATAGAAAAAGTGCCATTCCGCCATGTTATTCCCAGGGCGGTAAAGCACTTTTTGTATAGCGGAAAAAGCACATTATTGTGGGTATACTGTAGGCCTTTATGCACTGTATATTTCTTTGCTTCACACTACCTAGGCCCGCAAACTTAACTAAATCGGTCATGAAAATCGACAACCAGAATCGGTCTTTTTAATAAACAATCAGCCTATTTTAATTTATTCAACCAAATATTATATACAAAGTGGCTATTCTTACGACTAGTTGTAAGAATAATTTTCGACTACGCATGCGCAGTTTCTATTTTCATGACCAGGAGTACTATTTTTACGACGAGGAGTAACAGTAATTTCCGGTTAGGGTTAGGGTAAGGGTTAGGATTGAGGTTTAGGGTTATGTTTAGGGTTAGGGTTACCCCTACTACATGCGCAGTTGCTTTATTTACTTCACTGCGCTTGAATTTGCCTTTGTCGTTAGAATAGTTTATAAATAATTTTTACGACTAGTCGTAAGAATAGCCACGGCCTATTATATATTTGAAGACAGTGTATAGACTCTTACGAACTTACAATTAATACTATATTACTATTCAAACAACCTGAACATTAAAGACTGTGTATCAATTTCACAATCTTGTAATAACTACAATTCAGTCTATCCAGCCAACTATCACATTTGTTGAAGACTATGTACTGTACCTACATATCCTTGCATGCGATTCAAAGAAAGTTTCACCAATACATTCCTGTACACCAGGGCAAAATCCATTCCTAAAATGTACCTTTCGGCAACAGGTTTCAAACCTATCCGCCAAAACGGAAAGGATCGGAAAGGTATGGCGGGATTTACCTATTGTCGAATGGCACTAGATCCGGCATAGCCTACCTGTACATTTGTGACTGTGTCATGTTGAGTGTCCATACATGGGATATTTCATAGGGAATTTTGGTCTTCCATACCCTTTTTCCAAGTAAACTTTGGCCGAGCCTAAGCCAACTTATATTGCCTTTCTTAGCATACATGCCAAGGTCGATCTATCCTATCCTAGCATAAGCCTACTGTAACTTTAACTAGCCTAGTTAGTTATGCTCAAACTTCAAAGAACCATTTCTATGGTTAGGCTACACTAGGACTAGCCTAACTACACGTTTAGCCATTAAGCCCCAGGTATGACCAATTGCACGACAACATTTTGTGAGCTTACATTTTCCTAAGAACTTTGTTAAACGGTGGCAACAAGTTATTCCTTTGGACGAAAACATTTTTTCCTGGTGAAATCGGTCATGAAATCAATAAGTGTGCCACAACTAGCATTTGCTACTACCGCTAAATCAGGTGATTTATTTACACAACAAGCAACACGATCACCGTACAGTTTCCCCTTTATTGACGGTTTTTGGAACGCAGAAAAGGTCAAATACTTGGATGTAGCAATAACCTACGTCCAACTATAGCCTATAGTATCGAAACACTGGGGGTCGTGAGCCTCGACACCGGGCAGCGGCGCCGCAGAGGACCCATTTTCTCCTGGACATTGATGTAATATTGCAATTTTCTCCTTCATATCAAACTATTAGAAGACTTAATGGATTCCAAACAATATCAAATCCATTATGTCTTCTCATCTTTTTAGAGCTGAGTTAAGGAAGCATCTCATGTAATTATGGGGGTGGGAGGAGAGGGAGGCACTTTTCTGTTTTTTGTGCAATATCTTCATTTTTTGTGTCATATTTATTGGTTCCCTAGTTTTTTCCATTCATTGTGCAATTTTTCGTCTATAGGGCCTCATTGGAAGTGGGCCGACGAGTCGGCCTAATGGGTTTAGCTCCTGTTACTCTTTTTGTTCTTTTCTTTTCCGTCCTTTTTGTCTATTTTGTCTTTGTAATAGTTTTGTATTTTGAACAATCTGAGTGCGAATAAAATCAATCAATCAATATTCTCCCATAGAGGTTATGCGGTATCCACAACCGTATACCTATCCACCATCAGAGCTGGGGCTAGCCCTTATAGATCTATGATATAGCGCCTGCAAGAGAAATTACTTCAGTCCATATCTTCTTCTAACTGCAATCTCCCTGGGTTTTATACCAGGAACCATCTCTTATGGTACACTCATTTGGAAAGTGCAAGGAACCATCTCTTATGGTACACTCATTTGGAAAGTGCAAGGTGTTAATAGAGGCACAATTATGAATAATAGTGATTACTAGGTTCCAAATAAACTTATGTTGTATTTCTTTAACCCTTGTCATGTTTTAAACAGCAACGTACGACTGAAGAGGAAGCATTATTGCTTCCCGGACTGTGTATATCACGATCATAAAGTTTCCTAAATCGTTTACATTCTTGGGTCACATATAGAAGAAAAAATAAATAACAGGAAAAATAGGATATCCGTCTGAAGACAATGTGTATGAAAATTAGCACACAAGACTACACATGAACGCCGGAATACACCTCACGACGAGCGCAACACGATTAGCTATTATCTAACCTACTTAGTGAGTTGCTACACTCAAATGTGAAATTTTCCAATACAAGTCAAACTTCTGAAACTCAGACAAAATGTTCCTTCTATAAATCTAATAGCAGAAATTAATTCCAAGCTGTTTATATGATCTTACCCTCATGATCAATTGTTGTGCAAAGAGAATAATGGAATATTGAAATAGCGCCATAGTCACAATCTGCTAAAGATGTTTTGATCTCTAGAAATCTGTACATATATTTCAATGGCAACGAGTTTGTCATTTCAAGAAGCACCAATCACGCGATACTAATACGTTTTCTGTCAATCTTGTGAGATTGTCCTGTGCATGCAGACGACATACGAAGAAAATAACAATATTCCACCGGCACCATGAATATATGTAGTCACGAGTTACTTGTACTTGCTTCTTTATGCTTAGTCCATACCTGTCTGCCTGGTATTTAAACGACACATGATATAGGAAGTCAATCAGAGGTTGTTTTCAAGATAATCTGCAAAAAGGTAACGTTTGACCAACTAACATAAACGTAATTAAGGTACATACAGTAGGCGCAACGAGAGTTTTATTGGCTGGTATATTATATTTTACTGTTAATTACCTACAGTTATACAGGCTAGACATACAGTACTACATAACTGTTATTGTTGAGCCTAATCAGCACTGCAGCAGTAGCTTAGTTAGGCTGTAGTGCAGTAGGCCTACCATACATCATTTATTTCAATTATATATTCATTTAATATCCCAGTCATGTAAGAGGCTTTAATAAAACGCCATTCTTAACTTAAGTGTGTAGTGTTTTTTGTATTTATTATTATTTTCCCAGCATTGGGGTGTTACTACAACGAATGACAAAATTTTGCGTTACACATAACGAATGGCAATATGTTGTACACGCTAAAAAATTACGTTGACTAAAATGAATCACAGTGAATGACAGCACAGACATTTGCTTCAACCGGATATCGCAGTTCAGACTTCGTGGGTATATTAAAGCCATGTTAACCGAGTGGACACGAAGTGCGTGGCTTACAGATCTAGTAAAGTACGGACAAGATACAAACGCACCTTATAGTAAGCAAAATTGTAAGGCTGATTTTAAAAAGTAAATTTAACATCATTTTTCCCGATATTAATTGTTAGAAACTAACAATACTGTAATCTTGAAACAGCTAAAAATTTCAGGAAGAGTCCTTATATTGGACATTTCTATGAAAAAAAAAAGATATATATTTTTTTTTGGGGGGGGGGGTGCAAAAGGGACTGGAAAAGGAGAAAATTTGCGCCAGTTATGGAGCTACTCTGTAACAGTGGCGTAGGGAAGGGGGGGGGCAAGGGAGCACACAAAAACTTTCCCTGTGGTTTCTATCCATAAATCACACCAAAACCCTGCAGCCACATAACATGCGATTTTCCTTAAATCATTTTTGCGCAGAAAACCAATAACCGCATTCACTCCACTCCGTTTATCATTCTATCTCATCTCACCACCGTCCTTCGTTGTCATTCGGTGTCATTCGAGAATGACAATTAACTCTGTACAAAGTCAATTGTCATTAACCCTGTACAAAGTCAATTGTCATTCGCTGTCATTCGTTTTAGTTTGTCCTCTGCATTGGTTAGTAACATAGATTACAAGATTCTGCTTGATAATATGAAGTCTGATGTTGTTGACTTAGGCCTAGGCCTAGGTCTTATTCCTTGTAACACTAACACTACAGTTGGTATAAGCACAAAACAGAAAGTTTTTTGTATAAAATTGCAAAGTACTTTTCCCAAAGGCTGTGTACCTGTATTTATGGAATAATACTAACAGCCAGTGCGCATCCTCTATTTAAACTAAAAGTGCGGCCTAACTTTAGAATCCATACCATATGAATGGGAAAGCTTACTAGGGGCTAGGAATTAGGGTTAGGAAGTAGGCAATAGGGTTAGGAAGTTGGGAATAGGGTTAGGGGTTAGGAAGTAGGGTTAGGGGTTAGGAATGGTACAGATTCTTAATTAGTACCAAATTAGTACTAAATTAGTGACATGATTGATTGTATTTGCACCAATTTATATCCTAGGACATTGATAGAAACTTGTAGTCTACTATATTGTTTTAATGATTACTAATACAAAATATACGCCAAGATCGCGGGCATAGGCGTAGGAGCCTAATTTGATTTGGGGGGGCTGTAACGACTTGCCCGAAAAATATAACCAAAATTTTTCGCGCGCTACGCGCGGGCTCAACATTATAATGTGCATATCATATAGACATTCATCGGTTATTACGGAAATCATATGCAAATAACTGATAAATGCCTATATGCTCATTAAGATGTTGTTCGCAGGCATGAAGCGCGCGAACAATTTTGGTTATATTTTCCGTGTTATTACCCTTCCATATTGGTTATAATTATTGGGGAAGTCGTTACAATCATAATATCAGTTTAATCATTGAAAAAACACATTGCAAATTATTCTTCTTTCAGTAGGTGCCCGAAAAATTCTCAGCATATTGCCCGAATTTTCACCAAAACAAACAGAAAAACACACTACAAATTTTTCTTCTTTCAGTAGGTGCCCGAAAAATTCTCAGCATATTGCCCGAATTTTCACCAAAAGTTTTGGTTGGGGGGGCTGCAGCCCCCCCAGCCCCCCGCCTCCTACGCCTATGATCGCGGGTGCGAACACTTGATGCAACGTATATCATTGCAGATTTACTGAACATAGCCATATATTACATTTTAATAAAAAGAAAAAGAAAAAAAACCAAAATCACCCAAGAAAGCTACTTTTATTGTTGTCTTCACATTTGAATGTAAATTTGTATGATAATTGATGAATATTTAACTTAACCTGAACTACCGGACACAGTGAACAGGAAATGTACGTATTTCATTCTCAACAGTTTTTGAATGATACAAGCAAAGTAATACATGGTGACATCAAGTGATGATCATGGAAGAGATTGATCATGAAGGAGAACGTTTATTGCAGCAGAAAGAGGAAGATGATCAGGGAGAGAATCACCACGGTGCAGTTAGAATTTCTACCCAAAGTTCAAAGGTTGAAGGATGCCAGGCCTACATCGCAGTGTCCATACTATGTCTCGTCAATTTGTTGAACTATGTCGATAGGTATACTGTTGCAGGTGAGTTTTTTATGCAAGTTTCTGTTTGAAATTATACTAATTGCAATAAATTCCCACTGCTGACACCATATGGAGAGAAATTGAAGCCTTCACTGTGGTGTCAGTATTAATGTCTTGTCAGTAAATCATAAAGTTAGTGTTTCCATAGATATACTGCAGTATGTGAGGTTTCTAGATTCAGGTTTAGTTTTGAATGTGCACTAATCAATCATTACCCACTGCTGACAAAAAAAAAAAAATTTGAAGCCTGTCTTATCAGTATCTTTAATTAAAGGTAGTCTGTATTGGCCCCAAATTAGAGTGCTGGAAGTTTCAAAAAGTACTTTCCTGGAGGTATTTACTCTCCAAATTTTTCTCAGACATTCTAAATGAACACACGAGATGACTGGATGTCCCGGTGAGGAAAATTTCCTCCAGGGTGGTAATTAAACAGTTTTTAATTTTGATCAAAGGTGACCATATTTTCTAAAATCTGGCTTATTTGGGGTCAATACAGCATATCTTTAAGTAAACAGGTGAGTTGTCAAAATAAGATTTTGTTTTGGTTTTATAGTAAACTGTACTAGGCATTCTATTCCCACTGCTGACACCAAATAAAGAGAAGTTTAACATTATATCCAGATCCAAATTATGCATGTTTCATAGCCTACTTTTGTTATGGTGTATGGGTTGGTTTAACATGACTTAACCTGAAGCTAATTTTGTGTTTGCTCACTATGTTACATAGCTGATGTATACACAGCTGAACAAAATGTGATTGCAATCAGTGGTGTTGCCAAGGGGTGGCCTGGGGGCATGTGCCCTCCCAAAACAAAATCGTGCCCCCCAAGATGCGATTGTAGTGTTAAAAAAAATACTCCAACAAACACTTTTTTACGAAGGACGAAACGTATAAAAATGCTTGCACAAGCCGGTTTGAGTAATTCAAATGACAACAACTTCTGAGAATTAGCATACAGGTGCTTAACAATTATGAGGGTAGTCCTAGCATTGTAAGTCATCGTTGGGCATATATGACCCTGAAAATGCAGTTTATTGGTAGTGCTTATGCTAGTGTACCACCCTCTTAATTGTTAAGTACCTGTTTGCTCATTCTAAGAAGTTGTCATTTGATTACTCAAATCGGCTTTTGCAAGCATTTTCATACATATGAAGTGCGTGATTTTCGCAATTTTGGAGTTGTAAATTTGAGTAGATAACACAAAATACACAAACTTTTGACTTCAGTTTTTAAAATTAAGGTTACATTCCTGAAAAATGATGTTAAAAGAAATATTGAAATTTATCCACAGGCCCAAATTGGACCCCCCAATTAGGGCCAGAAGTGAGATTTCTTTTTTCTGTTTGTAAAACGTACAGTACAACCCGCTTGACTAATTTTTGGCACTTTTTCTGTACAACTACCACTGGACAAGGATCCCATGTAAATTAAATCTCAAACATGCCTTTGTCAAGTGAATATAGAGCACACTCAAAGTAGGTCCAGAAAAGGCCCAGGCTATCTCATTTTCTGCCACTTTAATCACTTGTTACATAAAATTAAGACTGTAAATTTTCCTCAAAATTAGCTACAGTAAATTAGAAGACTGGTCACATGTCTTCCATGTCATTATCTGTAATATCAGACATAAAATACTTTACATGTATGCAAAAAATGCCTCCAAACTGGAGGGAAAATTTAGGGCTCTTAAAATGAAACATGGATTTGGTTGCTAGGTGTGGCCGTATCCTAGCACCCAAAAAGTTTTTTGCCCAATTTCATCCTCTGAGACATGTGGCAATATACCATATCAATTTCAGGCCATTCTGAGAGGGTCAACATGGAATCGACCCAAAAATCTGTTGATTTGTTATGGATTGACCTTTATGTTGATCAGTAAAATGTGTTCCACTGACCATCACAATAACCAATTGTTTTCTCACTAACAAGGTCACAGAGACCCAGGCATGAACCGCTAGTGCTTAAACTTCACTACTACCTTGCTTGAATTTAAATTTCATATTTTCAGCACTCTCACTTAAGACATTATCAAAGCAAAAGGGGTTATCCATTTTTTGTACATCTTTTTAATCAGCCTCCATTAAAAACATAAATATCAGACAGACTATTAAAGCCCAAAAATTCTTGAACATTTACTTCAGTTGCAAGATATAGCACCAGATTGCATCTAAGGACCCTCATTAATCAAAAATTTCTCCCCCTCCCCTTAGACCTCCCCCAGGACAACATTCACAACTAAACATTTGGTGCCCCCTAATTAAGTGCTGTGCCTGTCCCCCCTTCCCCCCCCCCCCAGATTAATTTGTCTGGCGACACCACTGATTGCAATTGATCAGCAAATGAATACAACGTTTCAATTGAGGCCCATGTAATCACATCACTGTTCATTTATACTGATACGTCCAAACATTTGATTAGGAAGGTGTAGGCCTGTGGGGATGGGATGGGTTGGCCAAGTTTATTCTTAACCGAGATTCCATTGTTTCGACAGAACTTATTTATGCATGTATATAAATGAAAAGTATGTAGAATTCAAATGCATATAGCGCAGCTATCAGAATATTCATTGTTTCAACTCCACAATTTGAATTTTGAAATCATTTTTAATCCACAGTACAGTTGCATACATGGTTCTGTGTTTTAAACATGGGATCCTGTCCCACTAACATACATGTATTAAAAACTCTAATCTGCCACAGAAGATCCATATATCGCCTGCTTATTTTGACTTTCTTTTGAACTTCTTTCGAATAATTTCCTTCACATTTGACAGCTAACTTGGAGGAGATTCAAAAATCATTCAAGATAACTAATGATAACAGTGCTGCAGGACTCATTCAGACAGTCTTCATCATAGGTTACATGATCACTTCTCCCATCTTTGGTTTCCTTGGAGATAGATACTCAAGAAAAGTGATTATTGCATTTGGTATAACAGCATGGTCAGGTTTAACACTGGCAGGGTCATTTGTACCAGATGATGTAAGTACTTTTAAGTTTATATTTAATTTTGTGTGTGTCTCTTACCTGTCTCCTCAATTCTATTGCACACTAGATCTGATCTACCTGGCCATATAAGTTGGTAACATGTGAACACTGTGTCTCCTGTGAACCGCCTCTGGGTCATATCCAACTTCCTTTTCCCTTTATATCTTTCATTCATAAACTCTAAAGCATAATAGGTTTGCTTTGGTTTGAATTTCTTCAAATTGTTCAGAATTTGCACTCAAAGGCAGAGTTTAACATTGTCATAGTCATTTGTAGCATGTGATACAGTATAAGTTACTAGTATAGTAACCATTTATTTAACGATTATTTACTAAGGAAAAGACATTAACAGCAAACACATCATAATTGAAACTATAACAATATATATGTAGGGGGGGGGGGGGGGAATGTGTAAGAAACCATCAAACAAAGTCTTAGAATTGAGTGAGAAGAAAAATTGCAGTGGTTCTAAGACCTCAAAATGGATTCAAAAAGTGTTTTCGAACTACAAACATAGGCAGAGTTGAAAGATTTCTTCAAAATAGTTCTTTGTGTTATTGCACAAAAAAAATACGTTCAGTTAAGAATAGGGCTGTGAGTTTTCATTTAAAGACCTAAACGTTTAAACGGCCGATTTTTCGTTCGTTTAAACGTTTAAACGTTCGCGAATATCGCGAGAAAACGCCGAGTATAAAGGTGTGGGGTCCAGGGGACCGCCCTAGGACCCTGGTGGGGCGAAGACCCTGGAAAAGGAAAAGGAATTTTTTGCGTGTCTGACGATAAAAAAATTCGCCGTTGAGGATGCAAAATACTGACAACTTTTTGAATTTAAATTGTCACGAAGCTGATGAAAATTTTTAAATGACAAGTTAGAGTAGCTGTATTTTGTTATAAAATGAAAAGAGATTTATCTGTTTTACAATCTTTAAAAAGTTTAACTTACAGAACCTCCGATATTATGAAACAAAAAAACGTTCGGCAAAGCCCCGTTTCTAGAATGCCTAACAATGAATAGCGCGCACTAAACGTACATCAGATTACAACTGCAGTACGGTTTAACCTAACTTTAATACTACGGTAGGATACTGTATATGTGCTCAGAATTTTCCCATATATCTTGCCAAACAACTGCGCGCTCATCCCCTGTCTAACACCTGCTTGTTAACATTTTTGGCACGTTTCCAAGAAACGTTTCATAGAGTATTCCCCATGATACACGAGGCACAGTTGATACACGCAGCTAAGATATCAAGCTATGGTCATCTTTATGAAAGTAAACCTTGTAATAAAATATGTTTTAGGCCACACGGCATGATTAACTAATGCTTAACATTATTTCCATGTTCTTGTAGAAAACGTAAAGTTCGCAAAATACAATTGGTTGTGTTTTTGTAGTTACGTGAGATCCGTAACAGACGAGGTGGTTAGGCTATTTGCTATACACTTAACTGTGGTAGGATATTATTTTTTCCGTATTTTTGGAAATTCTAGAAAATACTTTCTTCCCCCCCCCCCCCCGCTTAACATTAGATGTGGTCTTACGGTTTATTCATAAATGGGTGTACTAGAGCCTTGTATACATGACATTAGTTGCATTTAGCACGATTTGCCAGTTTCGCGTGAATTTTTTGAAAGTGTTTTGCTGGATCTTTCGTAAAATTTGAAAGGTGTACCAACTTACTGTTCGTACACAATTGGTAATTTTTCTACTGATTTTCAGAGTTTTTTTACGATCTCCAATCGATACATTTCCTTTGATCATGTATTTGAACAACTATTACCAAGTCGAGTATTCGACCCGGTATTGTCTGGTCGGAGAGTTCAAAGTGATGGACAGGGATTGTAATCATTTCGATCGAACATGCATTGACTGGATTATCAGCGCCGCCGCTGTCGGCTGGATATAAAGTACACTTGTGCCGCGAATCAGGAAGTTTTCACAAAAGGATAACAGCGTTCAAGTTTATTTCGCGTAGTAGACAAAATAAACACGGGAATTGATACGCGATTTTTGCCAATAATTTAATTTTCAGTTGATATCATAGTTTCGTTTAAACGTTCATAAGGTATTATTAAACGTTTAAACGATGTTTCGTTCGTTTAAACGTGTAAACGGCACAGCACTAGTTAAGAATGAAGGGAATGGTTCCTACACTTTTTGAATAGCATAAATATATAAGAATAATGCAAACTCAGGGAGATCCTGGACACATCCTATTATAACATTTAATTTTTTAACATTTTATTCATTGCTTTTAAATGTGCAACGATAATTTTCTGTGATGACTCGGGTCAAATATGAAAAGAATGCATTAATCTTCCAAGAAAATTTTGGAAATGTAAACGATTTTGTCTTTCAATTTTTTCATTCCAGAAATTTTGGCTCTTTATTTTGATAAGAGGTGCCGTTGGCATGGGAGAGGCCAGCTACGTAACAATTGCTGGGACCATAATCGGAGATCTTTTTGTCGGTAACCAACGTTCTCGGATGCTAATGGTGTTTTACTTTGCTATTCCGGTTGGAAGGTACATTACCAATTAAATATTGTCCGTTTTTTCATCAGATTGAATCAGGACTGGAGTAACATTTATGTGCTTCAATCACATGGCAAGATTAAGCTTGAATTGTGCTGTGACATACCTATTGCTTTGTAATAGTTTCAAGTTACTATAAAAGCATTTGAAATAACACACCATAGATGATGTCCTTTTCAGTCTGGGTTATTTACATAATTTAGTGTTCACGTTTAGTATTTCTAAAAGGAAGAAAGTCTAACACACTTGAGCATACAATGTGTACAGTCTAGCTATCTGTGTGTATATCATTATGATGTTTAGTATAATACACAATTATGCTAGCCTTTTCAAGCGGACTGCAAGTCAATACCTAACTTCAAATGCTATCTTGTAGTCCTGGATTAATCCATTCTGAATTAATTCATCCTGAATTAATCCATCCTAAATTAATCCATCCTGGAATAATCTATCCTGAGTTAATCCATCCCGGTTAATCCATCCTGAATTAATCTATCCTGAATTAACCCATCCTGGATTAATCCATTCTGAATTAATCCATCCTGGATTAATCCATCCTGAGTTAATCCATCCCGGATTAATCCATCCTGAATAAATCCATCCTGGATTACTCCATCCTAAATGTATCCATCCTGAATTAATCCATCCTGAATTAATCCGTCCTTAATCCATTCTGTCATCAGTTTGAAAGATGCAACAGTAAGAAAAATAAACGGTTTGTTTCACTTTCTATCAATGAGAGAAAAATGAAACTCCCCCTCCTAAGTGCAAAAGCCTGTGTAGTTAATTATAGCTCAAAATGTCAACCTTCTAAATTTGTAGATATGATTCAAAATTCTATAATAAACATTTCCTCTCTCACGTAAAGATACAGTAGCAAACAACTCTTTTAGGTTTGTTTGTCTTGTAAATTATTCTTTCTTGTAAAACTTAAAGTTCAGGAAGGCTTGACATTTGGATCCTAGGTATGCCCCTTTTAAAAAACAGTCACAGGTTGCTTAATTTTGCAACATTTTGTGGGCTTTAAGTTACATATACCCCCTCTTTAAGGACAGACAGGCTAATAGGTAATGCAAAACCATGATATAAATATACAGACTGACAATTAATTAAAACGGGAAACAAAAATATTTTAAAAGTTGATAACGTTGATAACACAGTGATCGGTTTCACTTCATTAATTGTCTGTGGGATCTCTGAATGAGTCTTTTCATATATTAGGCTGTGGATGGGGGTGAGGGGGGGGGGGAAGGTGGCAGTTGTCAAAATCTGGACAGTTTTGGTTTCCTTTTGACACTTATATTTATCATGGACTACATAAATGCTGCAGAGGTACTGTACTCTTCGTACAGTAATAAGTAAAAAACGTATTTGAGCAGAGGTACTAGTAAAGATTGCTTACTTAAACTTGAGAAATGATACGCAGTAAAACGTTACAGCACTAGTTAGATACATTACCAATCTGTCTTGGTCGGCAAAATAAGGTCACAATATTAAACTAAGACTGTTGTGTTTGATTTCATTTCTGATCAAGTGAACTATAAAAGTGGGGAAAATTCTAGGCCAGTAGTCCCCAAAAGTTCTTTTGGTTGTTGATCCCTACAGTATGTGAAAATTCTTTATCCTTTCTTGATTCCCCAAGAATTATCTGAACAACAATGACTTATATTGTAGGTACATTAAGCACTTCAAGAATTGAAAGAACATCTTTCATAGAGCTTAATCAAACCCCTCCCCCTGATCTGCACCTGAGATCTCTTACCCACCCCCCGCCACCCATTCAGTAATCCCCTCATTTTTCTTATTGACCACTGTCGATCGAAATCGACCACTTTGGAGTCCCCTAGTCTAGGTTAAGTGTTGATCGTGGTTTTTAATGGCTGGAGAATTTTTCAATATTGAAAAGATGGGTCATGACGCTAATGAAACAAACTAAGAATTAAGGTAAATCAATTCAAACACACTTGATGGCAAGACAAGTTTTTCCCACCAAATGCAACCAGCTGAGAATTGTATTTAATTGCCCTTTCTTTTTAAATTTTTTTTATTCAGTGGATTAGGCTACATAGCGGGTAAAGGCGTTGCTACAGCTTTCAATGACTGGAGGTACGCTCTCAGGGTGAGTATCACGTTTGACCGTTCAAACAAATTTTTCAATCTTTCAGAGATCAGAGCGATCGCTTTGAAAAAAATAAATCAGTCAAATGGTAAAATCTTGTAGTAAAAATATGATTGTGCAGAGACATAATGTGCCAAAAATATGTCAAGTTATGAATGGTTTTGTAATAAATACTTGCTGTAGATGCAAGACGGCAAAAATTTGGGATTTTTCCCCACGTTATCAGAAATCATTCGGCACTATGGGTAAACAAAAGTTTCCTTCGAAATATTGAAACTATCATTCATGGGACTTACTGTTTTATAATAATTTGCCACAAGCAATAAGGCATTTACTTATAGTATGAGTCATTGAAACTGATGGACTGAAAATGATAAACTTGAGTATTTTATGCAAATTTTCTGTCATAGTTGTAACATCTGAATGAGAGAGTATTTTGTTTTTTAATTTTGTTTCACCTAAAAGACTGGCAATGTTACTTGATACTTGGTAGCCATCTTAACATACAAGTTTGCTTCATGCATATATGCATTAAAATGCAGGGAATGGTTTATCGGGTATTGCATCACAACATGCTACACAAAATGGGCGGGATTACCATAATACAGGTCGAAAGATGTATAGCAGTTTTGTACAGAGGAACTGTAGTATCTTATACGATAAACAGTTCAGATCTTTCAAACACTACTAAACAAAACTTGACAACTAAATTATTCCTTGCAATGTACCACATTTGCTATATCAGACCTCCCAGCGAAACCTTTAAACAACCAAAGTTATTTTAAAAAACGGCTCTTTATTTTTCAAAAATACTCTTTAAAACCTTTCAAAACCTTTATTTTTATTTTAAGTTTAAAAAAATTGTTTTTAAAGATTAAGGTTAGAATAGGAAGATTGTATTCAGTCATGTTAACCATTTGACCTTAAGTTCTTGTGGACAGCCAGGCATGCTTCATGCATTGATACAAAACACTCACAAACAACAGTTAATGTATTTTTAAATAAATGCCACAGATGATGTAAAAATAGGCATAGATGGTGAGTTTGTTACAAATTAACTTTCATTTGAGCCTTTAAAACCTTTATTTATATGTTTGAAGCCTTTACAAACCATTATTTCTTCATTTACTACCTTTTTAAAAAAAAAAAAAATTGTTGAAGAGCCATTGGGAGGTCTGCTATATAGGTAAAACTGTAAATTTGAACAGAATAAGAAAACATCACTATAGGCCACATTATATTGTTATAATACCGCTCAAAAAAAGTGCTAAAATTTTCTTAATAATGCAGGAAAATTTCTTAATTTCGATGTACAGTACATTGTGGTTAAAGAGTTCTTTGTGTAATCTGACTAAATATTCAGATTCATATATTTAGTCATAGACACCTGTAAATACTGCAATCTTTACCTTAATTTATTGTCGGAGCCACAAGTATTCAATCTTCAACAAATTATGTAAAATAAAGCAACAGTGCAATACATACTGTATGTTATGCATTATACAAAGCTAAGACATCCTTGACACCGATAAGAATAGTATATCTGAATAGTATATCTAGTATAACTATAAACATTAATAGCCAAACACAAATCTTCCATATTCAGTTGTGTCTGCTGGTTAGCAGTGTACAGTAGTTCTGCCAAGCTAGACTCACTTTATAGGGAATCAACTTTTGAAGGCTATTAACTTTGCCTCTATAAAAAATACTATGGTTCTGTGTAAACAGAAAGCTAGTACACATCTTTTTGCACATGTGTAGCGAATTGCTCATTTTGAGATGCTATACCGGATAAATTAGTCACTGCTTTAGGATCTGACTGAGTTGCAAATAACAGTGCAACAGGCTTCAATACTTGTTATTACTGAGGAAACAAAGGAAACCTTTCATAATAGAATGTACGTTAGTTCACAGCCATGAATGCATGTAGTAATATTTATACAGACCTACAGTATGTTGCACAACACAATAATTCCATATCATACAGTGCAATGCAGTATATTCCTGCAAAATGTAGATTGCAATTATTATTTTTTTTTTTAATCTTTTTAATCCCACAGTTTACGCCTGTCTTTGGTATTATCTGTGTCATTCTCATAATATTAATCCTACGAGAGCCGAATCGTGGCCAGGCAGAGACTGGCAACCAAGCCATGTCAAATACCAACTATGTTACAGATTTAAGAGCCCTTTTTAAAAAGTAAGTATCCACAAACAAGGCATTCATATGGCTGATAACTATTCAATTTTTGATACAAATTTTATATAATTCTCTGATAAGCATTCACATGAGTTACATTATCAAAAACCATTTTGCCAATCAAGTATCCATGCATTTACGTTAGTTACATTATCAAACCAGCTTGCCAATCAAGTATCCATGCATTTATGTGAGTCACATTATCAAAAACCAGCTTGCCAATCAAGTATCCATGCATTTACAAGAGTTACAACAATATCAAACCAGCTTGCCAATCGAGTATCCATGCATATACGTGAGTTACATTATCAAACCATTTTGCCAATCAAGTATCCATGCATTTACATGAGTTACAATGTCAAACCAGCTTGCCAATCAAGTATCCATGCATTTACGTAGTTACATGATCAAACCAGCTTGCCAATCAAGTATCCATGCATTTACATGAGTTACATCTTAAACCAGCTTGCCAATCAAGTATCCATGCATTTACGTAGTTACATGATCAAACCAGCTTGCCAATCAATTATCCATGCATTTACGTTAGTTACATTATCAAACCAGCTTGCCAATCAAGTATCCATGCATTTACGTTAGTTACATTATCAAACCAGCTTGCCAATCAAGTATCCGTGCATTTACGTTAGTTACATGATCAAACCAGCTTGCCAATTAAGTATCCATGCATTTACGTTAGTTACATTATCAAACCAGCTTGCCAATCAAGTATCCATGCATATACGTGAGTTACATTATCAAACCAGCTTGCCAATCAAGTATCCATGCATTTACGTAGTTACATGATCAAACCAGCTTGCCAATCAAGTATCCATGCATATACGTGAGTTACATTATCAAACCAGCTTGCCAATCAAGTATCCATGCATATACGTGAGTTACATTATCAAACCAGCTTGCCAATCAAGTATCCATGCATATACGTGAGTTACATTATCAAACCAGCTTGCCAATCAAGTATCCATGCATTTACGTAGTTACATGATCAAACCAGCTTGCCAATCAAGTATCCATGCATATACGTGAGTTACATTATCAAACCAGCTTGCCAATCGAGTATCCATGCATTTACATGAGTTACATCTTAAACCAGCTTGCCAATCAAGTATCCATGCATTTACGTAGTTACATAATCAAACCAGCTTGCCAATCAAGTATCCATGCATATACGTGAGTTACATTATCAAACCAGCTTGCCAATCAAGTATCCATGCATTTACATGAGTTACATCTTAAACCAGCTTGCCAATCAAGTATCCATGCATTTACGTTAGTTACATTATCAAACCAGCTTGCCAATCAAGTATCCATGCATATATGTGAGTTAAATTATCAAACCAGCTTGCCAATCAAGTATCCATTCATTTACGTTAGTTACATGATCAAACCAGCTTGCCAATCAAGTATCCATGCATTTACATTAGTTAAATTATCAAACCAGCTTGCCAATCAAGTATCCATGCATTTACCTTAGTTAAATGATCAAACCAGCTTGCCAATCAAGTATCCATGCATTTACGTTAGTTAAATTATCAAACCAGCTTGCCAATCAAGTATCCATGCATTTACGTTAGTTACATGATCAAACCAGCTTTCCAATCAAGTATCCATGCATATATGTGAGTTACAATGTCAGACCAGCTTGCCAATCGAGTATCCATGCATTTACATGAGTTACAATGTCAAACCGGCTTGCCAATCGAGTATCCATGCATATATGTGAGTTACATTATCAAAAACCAGCTTGCCAATCAAGTATCCTCAACTTCTCAACGACAGGGAAGCGTCCCGTTTAGCAAATCAGTCACAAAGCCCACGGAATGATTAACTTTACATCCAAAGTGCACTTGACGTCTGTGAAATGCATTGTCGGCTTCACAACAACTTTTACAGCAAGGACTTTCCATTTTAATGGTAATCTACTCTTTGATTTAGTTTTCTATTTTCCCTTTTGTTTTAAAATACCTAGGTGAGATGAAAGTGACCTATTCAAACAAACAACAAAACTAGGATAGTTCCTGCTACAACACTTAATTTAATTATTAATGAGGCACTTTTTCTTTTGAAACTGTTGACTGTGTGTTGCACGTCACGGTCCATTCTAAGCAATTTTTCGTCTTTATTTTTCAACCCCTCTTTATTTATGATTCCTTGCCGAAACCGGAAGGAATTCATGTGATGGTGATGCCGTGTGTATGCGTGTGTTTGTAGGTAACATTAGATCGTAAACACTCTAACTTCAGAAGGAAAACTGGGATACATTCCATATTTGGTAGGCAAGTTTCCCTTAGGTAGAACTGGTTTGGGATTTGATGCTGAGGTCAACAACTTAAGGGAACTAAGTGTGAAAACCTTGTAAACCAATACCTCAAGGAAGTTCCTGTGCAGTTGTTATATTCAGCGTGTGGATTTCCATAATTAGTTCAGCAAACTCTATTGTTTGTGGTGGAGGTCAAACATCATTTGGGGTCAGCAAAATGCTAAACTTGGTGTGTAGATTGTCATTGGTGAGTTGACAATGTGTAGTGTTTTTCATGAATGTCAAAGGTCATTTGAGGTTAATAGAGGGAAGAAAAAGTGTGAAAATCTTGTAAACATGATATCTCAAGGAAGGTAGTCTGTGCAGTTTTTATATTTGGCATGTGGAGTTCCTTGTGTAAATTGATAAATTGTCTAAACTCATAACATTTTGTGATCAAAAGAATGATTCAAATATACCTGATATTTTTACAAACAAATTCAACTACAACTCCCTACCATGATTGCTTCTTGTCATATATGTGTCAACAACACCTAACGTTTTGACATTTGAGTGCACACATATGATAGCCTATAGTACAAACTCCACTGTCACTACACAGGGGACAGTAACACAAGAAATTTGGAAACGCATCGTTGACTACTTACAGCATGAAAATCTTTGTAATGGGAGTGTTGTTAACTCTGTAATTTGCGGTTGATTGTTATGATTTATTTGTTTTACAAACAAATTCAATCTTCTGTACAGAGGATTGGAAGAAATTTTGGATCTTTTCTCAAGACAGACATGGTCACAAAGCTAGTGGAAATTGTTTCATAGTTTAAGTTCTAATATGGGGATTTTCATGGTTTAGGGAAATATCACATAAGGCTTGATTACTAACCCCGCTAAATCATGTGTGCAGTCCCATTTGCAGGTTTACCTCTCGACCCCTCCCCTCCTCACACACACATTATATGTAGATCATTTCAGCCATACAACTACAATAGTTCTATCTCAATCTGGAGATATGGCTTAATAATTTGCCAAAGTTTGTAGAAACAAATATCACTTTAGTCATGTTGAAGGTCTCTATGGACGTCAGCAATAAAAATGGTAGAAAGTTGAAAGTAAATCAATATTTGTAACGTTTGCACTTAACCTTTTTGGCAACTGGCCAACAGGACAACCCAGTTTAAGATTCAAGTGGCCCTCCAACTTATCAACTGGCTGGTATGATTTTCCTACACTGAGTGCTTCTTGTCATATATGTGTCAACAACACCTAACATTATGATATTTGAGTGCACACATATGATAGCATATATAGAAGGCCTACAAACTTTGCTCTCTCTACACAGGGGACAGTAACGTTAGAAGTAGTTGCATTTAAACAACATACTTTGTGTTCATTGAGCACTATAGATGCAAGAATGTTTACAGACAATGGCAAGGTAGTAGCTATCAAATCACAGGAAATTTGGAAATACATTTATATTGACTACTTTTAACATGAAAATCTTTGTAATGGGAGTGTTGTTAAGTCTTTAATTTGCAGTTGAATGTTATGATTTATTTGGGTTAAAACAAATTCAATCATCTCTGCAAAGAATTGGAAGAAACTTTGGCTCTTCTGAGTTAAAATGTCAATATCTCTTCAACCGTATGTCGGATTTAGTTTATACTTGGTATGGTCATGTAATTACATAGTATGTACATGTTCTGTGCAACAAGAATTTTACCTCAATAGTAATGATGGGTGGGTGGGGCTTAATGGGAAATTTTGGCTCTTCTGAGTTAAAATGTCAATATCTCTTCAACCGTATGTCCGATTTAGTTTATACTTGGTATGGGGATGTAATTACGTAGTATATATGTTCTTCGCAACAAGAATTTTACCTCAATAGTATTGATGGGTGGGTGGGGCTTGATGGGAAATTGTCAAAAACAGCTTGAAAACATGATATCTCAACAAACACCAGTTGAATCAATGTGATTCTTAGCAGATAGATGCCCCATGATGAGTAGATGTGCCCTATAACATGTTCTTGGTTTTCTTCTCATGAATATTAATGAGTGGACATAGCTTTTAACATAAAATATGGTGATGTTGCTACATAATAAGCACATTTTCATAACTTCTATTATTTTATGTCATTAATAATATTCATCAAATTGCAAGAAATTGGTTTCAAACACAAATGTTCCATGGTTTTCATACTTGGCGCATTAGGTTTGTCAAACTACATTCATACAATCAACCATGTTGTTTTCTGTGTGCATATCATGAATATTAATCAGTAAACATAAAATTTTTAATTAGATATCTCTGAATAGTATCTAATTAGCTTTATACATGTACTTGGGGATAATACAATGTAAGTATATAGATACATGTATGCTAATGAGATCATCAAATTTTGACCTAATTAATGTATCTGTTGTAATACTACTGTACTGTATGTCACTAAATAGACTTTGTCAACATGATAAGCTGCTTCCTGGTACATTCCTGTATATGTTGCCATATAGTCAATACATAATCCCTCATCATTTTGGTGTGCACAAGTTCATGAATATTAGCATGTACATGGCTTATCATACTATGAATATGTTTAGGCATCCTAACCACTACAGGTATTTTTCAATTTATGGTTCAACCTTTGATCTGGCTAACTTGTCGTGTCATCTATCTGAGAGCTCTTAGAGTTACTTTCACGTAATATTCAAGTGCTTCTTGGCATTGACACTTTCCATATGTGCAAAGAGTAGATTAACACAATAAGTATACACATGTACATTGCGATAGAGAAAGGAAGCTCCTTGTGGGATATATTCATATATTGTGTTCATGCCTGCAGATATTTAGTTTCAGAGTCAGTTTGAAATATTTGATACGACGAAACTAGAATTAACCAGTTTTGTGACGTCGCCTCATATTCTCAAAAACTGAAACCTGTAAACCCTCATTTCACAAGTCAACTAAATTCTCTTAATTCATTCATTCATTTATTAAATGTGGAAGTAATTAATTAAATCTTATCATATGGTCAATTCCATGATAAGGTCAACATCATACCAAAAAATTTAAAATCATTGTACATTAAAATTGTATAAGTTTCCAATAAACAGAATACTTGTAGTTATATACTAAAAATAATTTTTTCACCCCCAAAACATCATTTGTTTGATTATGGGGTCAGTTATAACAAATGGTTCCCGTTTTAACTAAATTATGAAAAATACAGTGAAATTTCATTTTGTGCAGATTTGTACATAGTAATCATAGATATCATCAGTTTTTTGGACTAATTATATTTGCTATAGCATAGTGCTCACTTAATAGCTTCAATTTTTTTTCGACATCAAGGCATTAGACAATAGTGGTGAATTGAAAACACCCTCCATTTACTGTCACGCGAGTCACAAAATTTACTGTTTTTGTTTTTTTTTCTCCTTGCCTGCACAATAGTTTTACACCAAATAATGAATATCAAGTCTTCACATAGATACCAAAAGGATTACTGAATTTTCCTTTCCAGAAGATATTCAAATTTTGCGGAAAATCACCCTTTATGAATGTCACGCGAGTCACGTCATGCGAGTCACGTCAAATTAAGATAGTGTTTCTACCTATTTACTGTGTGTTGGACTAATTATATTTGCTATAGCATAGTGCTCACTTAATAGCTTCAATTTTATTTTGATATCAAGGCATTAGACAACAGTGGTAAATAGAAAACAGTAAACACCCTCGATTTACTGTCACAGAGTCACAAAATTGACTGTTTTTGCTTTTTTTCTCCTTGCCTGCACAATAGTTTTACTCCAAAATAATGAATATCAAGTCTTCACATAGATACCTAAAGGATTACTGAAATTTCCTTTTCAGAAGATATTCAAATTTTGCAGAAAATCACCCTTTACAAATGTCACGCGAGTCATGTCACGCGAGTCACGTCAAATCAAGATAGTGTTTCTACCTATTTACTGTGTGAAAATTACAGGGATGTTATATTTTGATGAATGAATCACTGATTAAAGATATCATATATGCATTCCCCTTTAATTAGGCAACTTGAATAATATGGGCACACATAATGCAACTATTATCATAATTTCATTTGAAATATCAGAATTTAAAATCATGAATATTTATTCGCACTATAATGCCTATTTTATCACCACATTTGGAAAGTTAGCACATGTCATTGATTTTTTAGTATTATACTAAACCATAATCTACATTTGTATCTGGCAATGTCATGTCCTATGACTTGACAACCTTAAGGTCTTAACTGCTCAATCATTCCCAAAATTCTATGAGCGAATGTATCTTCTCAAATATTACACTTTTGGTTTATTCAAATATGACAAATGAGAATGGTAATTTGAATCACATTTTGATAGATCTGTTTCTTCTATAACTTTCAAATGAGTGACTTCAACAGACTAAATATTGTTATAAATATTAATTGACAAAATGTATTGCCTGAACAACTGTACTACCCGTACAGTATATTACCTACTGTCTGCAGTCATGAAGGTAACTCGGGGACATTAATATCATCTGGACATTCCCAAAGGAAGTACCTTTTGGACAATTTCTAGACCAATAAATGTTATATTTCACTATGCAAGATCTGTACCCTCAATTCACTACTGCATTTGGTCTATAACTATCCGAAAAGTGAACTTGTCACGCGAGTCACGTTTTCTTGTCACGCGAGTCACAATACATCTTCATCGTTATTTTCATGCGTTACAACTTTTTTTCAAAGTTGCATAGCAATTGAGGTAGAGGTATTTTTCAACTTCGGTATGATTATAAAAAGTGATTGGAAAAATTTTAATAAGACATAAGAAATCGAACATTTGTGTGTGCATTCTGATTTTTGCTAATAGTACAGTAACTGTCACGCGAGTCACGTTTAGTTTTTCGCCAATTTCACCCCAAATACTTGAGGTATAAATATTTTTTCTCTACTGTTGTAAGCATTAAGGCGTACATTCACTGCTACATTAATGCTTTTCTCCCAGGTAATTTCTTTATTTGTTAAATGATATCAAACAGAGAGGAATTTGAGTAAAAATGTCATGCGAGTCACCATGGAATTGACCATATATATAAGATGTGTGACGTTGGATACATAATTTAATCATATGACTCACCGAATTTTAAGCATCTGCAAATCTATTGAGTTAATATTTCATACATGTTTCAGTTTCAGTTTATTCTCTTTATTTCCTCAAAAGAGGTACAAGAGACTTACATAGAAATAATAAATGAATACATAATAACTAGATGGTGAAAAGCATCAAAGATGAAAGCAGGGTGGTGGGGGGGAAGGAAGCTTCCAAAAAGTGGGGGGGCACAACATCAGAGGGGCACTTTCTCATTCCACAGTCACCACTCGTTATGCTATAAACCGTTACACACCGGCCATATCACTTAAATATATATAATGTGTAAGCATGCTATCAATACTGTTTATTGAGATTGTTTATTGTTAACCATGCTACATAAAGATATGGGATGCCATTTTAAAAATTGCATGTACAGACTAAAAAAAAACTATTTAAATAAAATATTAAAATTAACAAAAGCTTAAGATATCCAAAAGACAGTCTTCATCAAAGGGGCACATTTTATTTACCAGTAGGGCACATTTACTATTTTGGAAAAAAGTGGGGGCACATGCCCCCAGTGCCCCCCCCCCCTTGGCACCCACCCGCCTGGATGAAAGAAGGAAAAACAAGCAGAATAACTCATCAGTAAGTTATATAAATTATATATAGGGCCAAACAAACTAGAACTGATAGAACAGACAAACATAGACACCAGCCACTGATGGTAAAACAATTTGAATATAACCATAATCATAAGTTAAAAATCTATCCGTAATTATTTTATAAAAACTTAATCAGATTGAAAAGGATTTTTATAAATTTTTTCTTAAACAGCTGTTCCATTTGGAAGGATAAGGGTCTTTGCCTAAAATAAGGTTTAAAGGAATAACAAAGGCAGGAATCAAAGACAATTTATATTATTCAGTAACCTCAGAACTATCTAATATTCGATTTTTAAGTTAACCACTTTCTGTTGGACTGAATACGCGCGCTTTGAAATTGGCTCCTAAGGCCTGACCACAATGCACAGAAAACCGCCATTCATTATGCAAATTCCATCGTGATGACTTCAGGAAGGAACAGTTCATCACATCTAGAACTACAACACACATACAGTCAAAAACATAGTTTCCAAAATTTTGATTTGTTGTTTTGCTTTACTCTGTTTTGTTGGTAACTGCTGTTAACTGAACTAACAAAAAAGGGGTAGAACCAGTGAACAGAAATTCCCGTTTTTTTTTATTATATTTTATATTAACTCTTCACAGTCCAAGCTACATTTTTTCATCTCTTGGCCTGACCTGCCAGTGCTGGGTAGTTGGAGCACTTGCTCTGTGGGCGGTGAAAACGCTAGAGTTTGCATACACCCTGCAGGGTCTAGACAACAGCAGGTAAGAGAAAACTTAAAGTGTGCTTCAATATACCACGACGGTTACAGATGCATATATACGATTGGATTTTAATCGACTGCGAAAATCTGATTTTGCCAAACTCAAACTTTTGAGATAGATATATGAGGTACATGCAAATAAAATCTGTTACTCTGGTCCACCAGATATTCATGAGGTCAGGAATAGCCTTGAAACTTTTGACAAAGTAAAGAATGAAACAATGTATCATCACGTGTACATTGAATTTGTGAGACAAACGAAAAACCATTTTTTTCTTCAACTGAGTGGTTCATAACTCATTACTTTGTGTTGTGCTAGAAGGATGTTTGAAAGCAGTCTTTCCTTTAAATTTGTGTCGGCCAGTTTTCTACCGATCGAAAAATTACTCGAAATAAAATTGCAATTGATCATGCTTAGGTATTCGTCTGGATTTGTGAGCCATTTATAGATTATTAGTTGGTTATTTATACTTGTTGGTTCAAGTCTCAATATTTTGTCCTCCAGGCACTTTTCATGGAAGTATATAGTAAAACACACTTAAAAACACTGCTTAGAAATGCCCAAATTTTTAGACTCTTAATCACATTTTCAAATAAAACTTTGGTAATCAAGCTATAATAGCTCGATGAAATATTAGTATAAAATGCCATCAAAACATTTATCGAAAACCTGTTTTAATATGATATGGTTTTGTTTCTACCATTGTAAGTGTTTTTCTTTTTTTTTCTTATTTCTTATTTCTCGCCCGTGTCTTTTCCAGTGTCAGTTACGTTTTTGGGATCGTAACGTGTATATCGGGATTTGTAGGAGTAGCATTGGGGACCTCCTTCGCACAGTATCTACGCAAGTTCAACCCGAGGGCAGATCCATTGGTCTGTGCATTTGGTATGCTCTCTGGTGCACCGTTCCTCTTCCTAGGAATCTTGGTAGCCGATCAAAATGTGACAGTAGCCTGGGTAAGGTGAATGGTATATATCTATGTGCAATTGATGCGTTGAATTGTACTATATAGTGCAGTGCATTACACAGCAGTGCAACGCAATGTAATGTCGTACAATACTGTATAAAACAATACAAAACCACACTCTTGCCAAAATATGATACAGTTCAGTGGAGCAAATCACAATACAATGCCATACAATGCTAAATAAAACAATTGGATGTAATACAATGCAAAACAATGGAAATAATACAATAGGATATAATAAAATACAGTACAACGGAACATAAAACAATAGGATATAATACAATACAGTACCATATAGTACCATACAATGCAATGCAATATAATGCAATACAGTGCAATATAATGCAATGCAATATAATACTGTACAATACAGTGCAATATCATATAATACAATGCCATATATAATTCTAGCATTACTGTGTTCATGATTTTAGTACTAGTATTGTTAGATGCAGTGGTTTCAGCTTAAATATAGTTTTGAATAAAAGTTACAACGGTTACTTCTCACTAGAAGTAACTTCAAAATGATGTCTGATTGAATCTGCTGTAATATCATATCATCATCTGCACTTATTTTTCCTCGTATTATTCCTCTCTAATTCTATGTTATAGATCCCATAATTTTGCTGATTATTGGCCAAACATAATCTTTGCAAAGCTCCTACCAGTCGACAGAGTTGTTTAAACTTTCTAAGATGTTTAGGAGTGGAAATACAGGCAATAATCAACTCATCTTTATCAGGGTCAGCTCAGTAATGCTATGATTCCTGGCTCTGTGTCTACAGCCTTATGTTCGATGGTATTCATTCAACAAAATATGGAATGTTAAACATCGATGGAACAATCCATATTAACAATGAAGCTTTCCGTATGGGCTTGTTCTTCAAAACGGGTCAACAACAGCAATAGTTAACATACAGTTATCGTAACATTGAATATATTTCACTGACCTGTGAGAAATGTTGATGAATCAACCAAATACAAGAGGTCACGAATCCTGATCAACGGAACAGGAAAAAATTCTTGCATTTTTGTCAAAGCTGCAGTCGACGAAAAGTCGACTTACTCTGTAGAGGTGACAGGAAAATCGTAAGGAAGATCAGATGGTAATCACCATATTCCATTAAACTGAGAATTAAGGATCAGTGTGCATAGAAGTTACCATGGCAAGGGTAAAGTCAACCTACAACAATGTACCCGAAGATGATGGACATTCCAAAATGTTGCACAAACACAATACATTACAATACACAATGCCAAATACAATACACAATGCCAAATACAACACATTACAATACACAATGCCAAGTACAATTCAATACAATACACAATGCCAAGTACAACACATTACAATACACAATGCCAAATACAACACATTACAATACACAATGCCAAGTACAACACATTACAATACACAATGCCAAATACAACACATTACAATACACAATGCCAAGTACAACACATTACAATACACAATGCCAAATACAACACATTACAATACACAATGCCAAATTCAACACATTACAATACACAATGCCAAATACAACGCATTACAATACACAATGCCAAATACAACACATTACAATACACAATGCCAAATACAACACATTACAATACACAATGCCAAATACAACACATTACAATACACAATGCCAAATACAACACATTACAATACACAATGCCAAATACAACACATTACAATACACAATGCCAAATACAACACATTACAATACACATGCCAAGTATAACACAATACACAATGCCAAATACAACACATTACAATACACAATGCCAAGTGCAACACAATTCACAATGCCAAATACAACACATTACAATACACAATGCCAAATACAACACATTACAATACACAATGCCAAATACAATACATTACAATACACAATGCCAAATACAACACATTACAATACACAATGCCAAATACAACACATTACAATACACAATGCCAAATACAACACATTACAATACACAATGCCAAATACAACACATTACAATACACATGCCAAGTACAACACAATACACAATGCCAAATACAACACATTACAATACACAATGCCAAGTACAACACAATACACAATGCCAAATACAACACATTACAATACACAATGCCAAATACAACACATTACAATACACAATGCCAAATACAATACATTACAATACACAATGCCAAATAGAGCACATTACAATACACAATGCCAAATACAATACACAATGCCAAATACAATACATTACAATACACAATGCCAAATACAACACATTACAATACACAATGCCAAGTACAACACATTACAATACACATGCCAAGTACAACACAATACACAATGCCAAATACAACACATTACAATACACAATGCCAAGTACAACACATTACACAATGCCAAATACAACAATTTACAGTACACAATGCCAAATACAACACATTACAATACACAATGCCAAATACAACACATTACAATACACAATGCCAAATACAACACATTACAATACACAATGCCAAATACAACACATTACAATACACAATGCCAAATACAACACATTACAATACACATTGCCAAGTACAATACAATACACAATGCCAAGTACAACACATTACAATACACAATGCCAAATACAACACATTACAATACACAATGCCAAATACAACACATTACAATACACAATGCCAAATACAACAACACATTACAGCAAGATTCAATATTGGTTCCACAAAATCAAGGATTTGTTTTTAAGGAAAAAAAACATGAATCAGTCTGATGCAAATTTGAAATGCAATATCTAAAAATCTTGTCTTCTTTCTTTTTGTTTTGTCTGTAGATTTTCATATTATTCTCAGAAACATTGCTGTTTTTGAATTGGGCCTTAATTCCAGATATACTATTGGTGAGTTTTTTGTTGTTGTTTTTTTAAAGTATGCACAGTTATTATTGAGAAGATCAGCACATCATTTCTCAAGTTTGGATAAAAATTTCAGCCGGCATTTCCATATCTTGATTTAGTCTAAAAATAAGTCCCCACTTGTTTTCTAACATTTTGACCCCCCCCCCCCCAAAAAAAAACTATATTAAATTTGGAAAGAGCAATTTTTGCTTGACTAGGATTCAACTACTGATGTCATGATGTAAAAGTCCTTTCAGACTGAACAAAACAGGGGTTTAATCCCAGTTTAAACAAAATGCAAAGTTCTTTGGCCACCTTCTCCCTCCCCACTTGCCCACCTCTTTTTTATGTTGTTTTGTCTCATTTCCAAAATATTCGAACAACTTTGAAACATTTAATTATGGATTCATGCATAAGTATTAATTTCAATAATATAACATTTTAGTCTGTACTATTTAGTACAGAAATAATGCACACACTTTGTTGATCTACCCTTTTGCCTCCATCAGTACATTCTCATACCGACCAGACGAGCAACCGGTAATGCTGTGCAGATGTTGATGTCTCATCTGCTAGGGGATGCTCTTAGCCCTTGGATTGTCGGATTTGTAAGTTAATATTTCATTTTTTTGTCGTTTAATTATGATACCCTCAGTGGAAGAAAGTGCTGCAAGTATTTTGCTGAACCGTATCAACTATTTTGGAAACTTGTACTAGAAGGAAATCTACACTCAGTACAACGAGAAGTGGCACTACGTTGCCAAATATTTTTTTTCAGTAATTTTAGTAATATTAATAAATAAATATTATCACTCAAAAAAGTACCCATAATATTAATATTTCTTGCCCAGAACCCCCCCCCCCCAACCCTCTTGGGATTCTCCCCATCAACCCACCTCAAAGGACCACAAATCTGCCATGCAAGTTGTCCAAAAAAAGGCTTCCCCTTCACCCATCACCAAAAAAAAAGGAAGAAAGAATTGTAGTAATCCCATTCTTCCTGGGTTCTGTAGGGGGAGGGGGAGGGAGGGAAGGGATACCTCTCCATCCTCCAAGTTAAAAGAATGGTTTAAAAGTTTTTGATATTGATTGTAGATTACCCAACAATATATACATAACAACACTTTTGCCAAAGCATATATACATATCTGGTTTACAGGTCGAGATCATTTAAAACTGACCACATCCCTCCTTGTGGTAGGTTTCAAATGTTATGTAAGATGATACAATACAAGCAAGATTTGGAGATTGAAGGGGTTAATATCGGTATGTCCAAGTTGAAACTAGGTCCCTACCACCAGACTTGTAGTGCGTCTCTGCTCGTGTCACTAACATGGTTTCCCTGTACCTGAACTCATCCTCGTGGGTTTGTACTCAAACGCAAAATTAGGTGTTTTACTCCCACTTTGCGCCTTCTACCGGTACTTATAGCATGGGGAACTCTACCTGTTCCCATACTCATCCGCACTAAAAGTGGGCGCTTTTTCTTTCTTCTAGGTCTCAGACAGAATTCGTGAAAATATGTCGGCTCCGAGCTCTATACATGACCAATATTACAGTCTAGTGTACGCATTATATATCGGTGGCTTCATCACAGTCCTAGGAGGAGGGGCATTCTTAGCCACCTCCCTCTACATAGAAGCTGCTAAGAAGAGAGTTGAGGACATTGTTAAAAGTAAGTCACCATGTTGTGTTGCTCCTCATTAAAAAGACTACACATGCATGTTGCAACATGTACTGGACTTAAATATGACAAGATATTTAATTATTCCAACTCGCACACTTCGTCCCTCCAACAAACTGTATTTAACTGTTCCTAAATACGCTTGAAGAGATGGTTACAGACCCTTTGAATACTCTGGCTCTTTATCTATGGAACAAGTTACCAGATCACATTCGAATATGCTCTAAACTTTCTACATTCAAAAGTTTACTTAAGACCCATCTTTTCACTTGTTCTATTGTAAATTTATTTGCTTTCTTTGTAAAGCGCCTTGAGCAGTGACTTTTGTCTACTGATTTGGTGCTACTGTATATAAGTCTCATTTATTATTATATTATTATTATTATTATATGTGTAAAAGTAAGTTGGCCTGATGTTTTGATCCTAGCAGGATCTTCTTCAGAGGCTAAATGACAAGTGAATTATTATTATAGATATATCTCTATGTTGAATGTTGCTGGCAGTTCTATAGGATTGCCCATCACATTACAAAAACAAAATCTTCGTCCTCAATATGCCAGGAGTGATTAATTTGGTGGCTTCATTTCTCATAAAATTAAATCTCAAATGGTAGATTTATAGGTTTTTCTCATCATTACAATATTGCAATCTGTTATTTTAGAGAGTACTTGGTACATCTTCAATGGGCATCGGTGTTTCTTTTATCAAATCGTTCCCATGCAACAAAATGTGTAAACACATTTTTTGTGATTGCAACAGTTTCTTGTCAATCTGTAAATTATTTTAAAAGTAAGCGTCCAAAAGTTTGCAGAATACAATAATGAATATGATAAGTTAATAATAATAATAATGATAATAGGAATTTAAATAGCGCAAAATGCAAAAGCCCTCTAAGCGCTAAAGAAAGATATATAAAACAAGCATTTACAAATAAGTGATTCTTTAACATAGATTTAAAGGAGTTCAAATTGTCAAAAAGTCAGCCGGGAGGGCATTCCAGAGAGAAGCAGGGGCGTAAGAAAAAAAACGTTGACCAAATGACTGTAAAAGTGCATCAAAGCACTAATATTGCCAACAGCTTGTTTTTGCAATCAATTTATCAATTCTATGTCATTTCTCATTTGTCTGCCAGGTAAAAATGATGCTTCCTCTGCCCTAACCAGCGATAACTTCGTCAACTGAAGGACCAAAGTCTCTAGCGGGGAAAATTGTTCTGTGGACATGTGTTATGAGGAAGTGTGTATAGCCCTTGATGATGTGATTTAATTGCTGATGCTCCTGTGGCCTTTGGTTTTTTTAAAGACTTCCAGCTGGATATGAAAGATCAGTTTGCAAATTAGATTGACTAAGTCAGTCAGAACTATGCTATTTCTGCTTGATCTTTCATTATTTTTTTTAGGTGTTGGTTTGATATTTTCCTTTCCTCTCTCATTGTATGATTTATTGTATATTGATAGTTTCTCTAATGTTTGCCATTTATTCAAAATGACGCTTACAAGCGTTAAAGCAGCTGGGTCACTCCATAGCGGATGCACTCAAAAATTCTTAGGCCAATCGTCTGTACAAAACTCTTCTCTCTCCTAAAAGATGAAAGTGGCTACCAGTGGTAAATTCTGGAAAATATGATGATAACATCCTCAGCGCCGATCATTACAGCTTGGATTCTTAAATGCTGAGTGGACCGTAGTACGTACGTACACCAGCGATGAAAGTGTGATGTGTGTACGTTTCACGGTGGTGATATTTATTCCTGTAATGCAACAGATTTTGTGTGGATCAAAGATGAGTGTGAAGATAATTCAACCAAATATCAGTGTAGTTGCTGTCAAAAGGCAGCTGACATTGTGATGAGTGAAGAGACTGCTGCATCTCGAAACCAGCTGCATTACACAAGTTTATCATGTTAAGAGTTTTTGCCGCACCCATTTAAGTTGATGTAGTCCTCCTACCTCAGTCAATTTTTGCGTCCATGTCACGTTATGTTGATGATTCTAAAACCCACCGTGAATATAGGCAGAATGCCTTACAACTAGTGCTGTCTTGGAGAGGGGGTGGGGCAAGGGGTGGGGCAGATTTATATTGCAATAGCTTGCTGCATCATTTTCTTCATTTAGCTGGCATTGTTACCCTTGCGATTGACACATAGCAGCCTGGATGTACCAAAATATTTGTCCACTGTAGGTGTGTGTGTGTCCACTGTAGGTGTATGTGTGACCACTTCCTGTGCCAAGAGATAATTGAAATTCAGCTATAGCATGAGCTAATATAGCAAACTCTGTTCTTAAACCATCGTTGAGGAACCGAAGATGACTGGACTATTTTTACGCTATTCTTACGCTTTTACATTAGTCAGATTTTTATATTAAAGAGACGAAGATCAATTTTCTAACTTTATCAAAGCGATTTCCTAGATTAAGATGATGATCTCAATGGTGACACTACCAAAACTGTTTTAGTAGAAGGATAGAGAAAAGGATAAAGGTCAAGGGATGCTCCTACTGTACCTTACAAAATGTAAGAACCCTTTGCAGTTTAAGCTGGTAGTGATGATTTTATACATATAGGAGGGACTGGAAGAACAGAAGAATTATGTGGGGAGAGAGGATAATGGCTTACTTCCCCCCCCCCTCCCCCCACACTTGTTCAGGATCACCATACACTGAATAGTGAAAAAACTGGTTTGGTCACCTTGAATCTGATGTAAATAATGGTAACTATTAATTGTGTTATTACCCTCATATCCTTTATCATAAATTTGAATCACAGTGTGTGAATATGATTTCATCATTCAGTCAATTTTTGTGTACAAAAGATTGGATTTGTGCACCTCGATACAGGTTTAAGAATTTTCAAGATATTTTTACTGCATTACACAAGTTGAATGGACATGAAATATATAGCTTTCTATCAGACCTTCCACAGCGTAATAATGTGAGGTGATATTCCTTTGCAGTTTTAACCAGCTTTCCTCAGTTTGAAGGTCGGAAACTTAGAAGACCAGATAGATGCCAGTACTTCAGACAATTTAGGCCTAGTTGATGGTTTGGAAAGTTTTAATGGCATTTTTTTTTTTTGTCATATCTTGGTTGACATTTTTAATTTTTCACTTGTTTTATAAAATATTTGCTTATCACTGGTCATTATGTTTTAAATAAACTTGCCTAAGAACATTCCAAAAGTTATGGTTCATCAAAATTCCATTCTGGGTTCAATGAAAATGGTGTGTATATTGAAAATAAAAAATATTTGTAAGAAAAGACGTTTATGTTGAACAAAAGATTTTCTTCTGTATAAGTCTGAACCTCACTCATTTCATGGATATCATTGGCTGGATCTCATCTCAACATGAAGAACAGCTGAAGTTTACAATAAAAAATGATGAATATTACATAAAATTAAATTTTATATAAAAACTATTTATGGGGGAGAAAAAAAAGAGGCTTTCTACTGAGAGGATGAGAAAATAAATTTGAATATTAAAGAAAAGTTTTTTTTTCCTCATTTGCTATTTTTTTCTTGACTTTGGTTTAGTTGAAGCTCATAGGGGTCCTTGAGCAACAAAGTTAGAATATTGTTCTGTCTTTCAGTCTCTCATTTGCAGTTGAAGTGACAGTTCTCAATCTAATTACCTTAGGGAGCTAACTTGAGTTCTATAGTGCAACTTAGTGATCAGTGGCTGTCTCAGGGCTATATATATAGCTTAGGGAGGGGTAGGTGTGTGTGGAGACCCTTTCAGTGTGACCTATTACTGCTAATACCAACAGCACTGCAATATAAGCTGCCAGGCATAACTGACAGTATATATACTGTATCTTATGCATACAGTTGCATGAATTGTAAACATGTCACATTGGCAGCTCACGTAGTACCTAACTTGTAAAATATATCATATTCCCCATCTTTATAAAACATTTATTGTGATGTAAATATTTGGGGTGCTTGGACACTGGGCTGACCTCTTTAAAGTTGCATTTTGGCATCGAGTTTGCTTCAGTCTGGTGATACAATTCTTGACCGACTAGGAGTGTCCGTCTTAATATTTAAATCTTTGACGATAGTACACAAGATCCACTAGGATCAATGAAAATAGATATTAACTTTCAGGTTTGCAGTTATCAAAGCATAAATCATATTTTCTGGGTCACGGATGTTTCTTTAGTGGATATAACCAGGGAATGTATACTAAATTAATTGTGTTGGATCCAGTCCAATCCCAGTATGAAAATCTTGTCAACAGGTCCACATCCTCATGGCTGACATCGTGACTGCATTGTTAGCAATAAATATAAACTTATGAAGAAAGGGAAGGAATTGCCGATGACTTTCTGGTTAAACAAAGGCCTATTAACCTTCTTTCCAAATTCTGAAAATATTTGTCCATCATAATCTTACTGAGCCAGAATGTGACCATGTTACAGAACAATAAAAACAAGCTCAGACTCACAAACGAAAATAAAAAAAATGTACAAAACACAAGTCAGAGAAGTGGTACTTATGATAAGCTACTTTTATTTTATCTTTATTACACACACACGAAAATACTTTAGCAAAGTATGTAAAATGCCAACATTTTATGCAGCTCAAACCAACTGGCCTCATTTCTTCCTTCCACATAGTGCTGGTATCCTAAGGAGATTGGTCCAGCCGACATAAGTAGTCAATAGTCTAAACTATACAACAACAAGAAGCCTAACCCTACACAAACTGATGATGACCTGAAATATGGGTGATCAATATAAATTTTTAAAAGGCAATCTGAAGTAACTTCCTGCAACCAATTAACATCATAGTGTTTTAAGTGTTACATAATTCACTTAATTTTAACAATATAAACCAAGTGTCTTCACGATAGTACTGTAATGTGGCATTTACTTCACTTGTTGTAAGTTACTATGACCAAGTAGCATCGTAGTTCTGTTAGTGTTATATTATTTACTTATGCAGTAATACTTTCATCATTAGGACTGTAGGGGGTGATAAACTGAACTTAAAGTGACTTCAGGTAACCAAGTCACACAGTAGTACTGTATTTACATGACATAATTAGGTCCACATATTATACAACCATATATACAACATACAGGGATGTAAAATCTTAACCATAGTGATTTATGTGTGATCTATTTCTTCTTGATCTACTTGGAGAAATTTTCTGCAACCAAGTAATATTGTAGTACTGTAAGTGTTAAATCAATTCCTCTGCATAACTACATACACTCCAGTAACATTCTTCACTGTAGTACAGTATGTGTGATCTATTTCTTCTTGATCTACTTGGAGAAAGTTGCTGCAACCAAGTAACATTGTAGTACTGTAAGTTGTAAACCAATTACTCCGCATAACAACATACACTCCAGTAAAATTCTTCACTGTACAACATTTCTATGTGTACTGTGGGATAATGACATAAAACTAATTATTTGCCACCAAGTAAAATCTCCACAAATGTCCACTTTGCCTGAGCTGAATCAGTACCTTCATGCAACAGAGACACATCTTGCCCATAGTTGGCCTACTGGATGGATAAGATTATCTACATTAAGCTACTTCCTACAACCAAGATTCATCTTCACTATAGTAGTCGATGAACGAGATAAATGCCAAGGTTGGGTAATTTCCTTCAAGTAGAAGACATCTTTACCGTTAGTACTCGATGCACAATATTACACACCATCTTCCAGTAGCTTTCTCCGAGAAGAAACCTCTCCACTGTGGTACTGTATGTGATCTAGTTAGCATGGAGTATAGTAAATGCAAGCCATATAAAAGTCTCAATAGTACTGCCTGGCATCTGGGTACACCACTGGGTACATCTGGGTACACCACTGGGTACATCTGGGTACACCACTGGGTACATCTCATTTAAAGGTACTTCCTGCTGCCAAGTCGTCAAGTTGCCTTGAATTATTACTTTCACCCAGCCAGATCTGAGAGCAAATTATAAATATATAATCATTAAATAATTAACAGACAAAATGTAGCGGAACATGATTGAGAGATGCACGTGATGAATGATAGTGTTATTGGAGATCATGTCAGAAGTTTGTCTCCTTAAACCTAAAAAAGAAAAAAAATAGCACCTCACTGAAACTGTATTTTTAATCATTTCACCATGTCATCTTTCTGTATTCCCATTATCTTGAGTAAAATTGAACTGAAAAAGGAAATAAATTGCAATGAACTATCTTATTTAACAATTTGTGACCTGCGGTTGTGGTAAGTGGTTACAGAGCTTCCACAGGTCCTACACCTTCTGACAAGCACCCTCAACATAACAAAACAAACCCAACCAAACATATAAGTTCCATCACTGGTGATTATCCCAACCTGTAGTATGATAATGCATGGGACTTCTTAATACACAGACACCATTACTGGTGAGAATCCAGATCTTGAAAATGTCTCTTTGCTTTGTAATTTTTTTTTTACAATTTGTTTACAATTTTTTTGTTCACTTTTATGTATAATACAGTACTCAAATAGAAGAAGTAAATAATTGTTATCTTAATCAGCAAATTACCATTCTTTCTTTCTTGAGTTTGAATATTTTAAGAAGGAAATACCTGTCATACCTGAAACTTTGTCTCCACCAGCTCCTGGAATTGTTTCCTCTGTTCCTTATCGAGACCGGAGTCTCGAACCATCGCTTGCCATTTCTTCATGTTGGATTGTCTGGTTGAAAGAGCTTCTGCATATGCATGAGGTAGTCCTCCTGGAGTGCTCTGTAATATGAAATTAGAGAGAGAGAGAGCTTCTTTTTGTTTGCACGGTCTGTTTCTCAATAAAATCATGTTCAAAAATTTAAGATGATGCATCTTATTGGCGTATGGAATAGTCCTCAGTTCTAATACTAATTATCCACATCCAAGGCAGAAAGAATATTCCCAAAATATGTTACGTATCAAAGATACCAATATTGATCACTTCTGTGATATACACACAAATAAACACTACAAAATTTTGAGAAAGATAAGAAGTTTACAAGAAGAACAAACACAACAAGTTGAGCATTTTTGTTTACTTGTCAAATGTAGCTTTCGATAGCAGACCGAATTTTTGCATATGACACTAATTGTATGCATCCTAACTTGGAGTTTATTGGATTGGTAGAGAGGAATGGGAGATGGGGGGGGGGAGTGGTGTTAGCAGAAAATGTAGGAGAAGCTAAGCTAATTTACTCTTTAAAATTAGAGAGACTTTGCAAACATCTTTGACAGCTATTTAAAAATTACAACCAAGTGATTGCCTTGTAGAATTCTCAGCATTGCATTTGTCAATTGTACAAACTGACATTTTCCCATTCGAAATTCACTTCTTTACTGATGAAAGTAAGCACTATTGAAAGAGACTAATCTCTCACCGTGGTAGGTCCTTCCATCTCAAAAGGTATAGAAAACATTGAAAACTCCTCCAATGGAAGCAGAGAAAAGACGGGCAGTTCTTCTTGGTGGTCTGGGCCTTTGAATAGAAATGACAAAATACAGATCATTTCATGCAAAACACAGAGAGTAAGATAACTAATCCATCCAGTGACACAAAACAATACAAATTTAGGACTAAACATTTCCCCCCTTCTCACAGAAATACCCACGGAAAATAATTGGCATGCTTTGAACACACATCTAAGAACAAATGGAGTCAGTTATTTTTAAACAAGGGATTTTTTGTTTCATATTTATCAATGTAAAATCTGTAATGCATGGAGACGAAATATATCACGTTAAAAGAAAGAAACTAACTCACCAACAGGAAGAGGCTTGTCCCAAAGGTTTGACGAGGCAGTGAGGCCCACCGAGGCCATATGAGTCTCTAGCTGAGGGTAATGGGTGTGGTAAGGGGCCAGAATAATGGTGTCATTACCTCCCAAGATTAAAGGCCGTAAGGGTGTCAGTACATGCAGGGTGCATAGTGTTGATGAACTGAGGGGCAAACAGGAGATAAATATATACTAATTGTAAAGAAATCTCTCAAATGTTTGGTAGTGTAACTACTAACAATCATATCATAGGATGAAGAGTGAGCCATAGAAATTAGGGTTATCAGTCATACCTATTCTATCTTAATGTCCTCACATACTACCATTATACAGGTCAGACTGCAGAAGTACACAGGAAGGTTGTGAACGTTCAACATGTGAACTTAACACTTCAAGTTCATTGGCTAAATATCACTGTGTGCCATAACTGGTCAGGGTATGGAAGGGGAATAAAAAGAGAGCCCGGCATTTTCCTTCAACCTCTCCCCTCCCCTCATCTCCCTTCCATCTCACAACCTATCGCTCCACTGTGTGCCATAACTGGTCAGAGTAAGGGAAGAATTTAAGAGAGAGCCTGGCATTTTCCATCAACCTCTCACCCTCCCCTTCATCTCCTTCCATCTCACAACCTATCGCTCCACTGTGTGTCATAACTGGTCAGAGCATGGGAAGGGATTTAAGAGAGAGACTGGTATTTCCTTCAACCTCTCTTGTCCCCTCCATTTTGCAACCTCTTTTACAACTTTGTGCCATAACTGGAAATCACTCTACCCTCTTCTCCCTGACTTAACCTCTTGTGCATAATCTCTTTGTTTTCTTCAGTAATATGTTCGTATGTGCAGAGCGTTACCACTGTCTATTTATGGAATTTGACTCCTAAATGATAGCAAGATCACATGCTCACCTTATGGAGACCCGTCCAGCAACAGCGATTAAGGTAACCTGCTCGCAACTGTGTAAGTGTACGGTGGTCTCCACCGGCCCCAGGACGATTGTAGAATTACGACACTTATCCACGTTGACAGATCTAGAGGTAAGGAAGGAATGAAAACAGTTTAATGAATTACTGGATTAAAAAGGGACAAAATTCACCTATGTAAAGTCTTCAGAAGTAAAATGTTATGAAGAAAGCCAGAGAGATCGGAACTTTGCTTTCTTTTCTCTCTTTCACTCCTGCACCTTGAGCACCCATCCGAGTGGATATGTGCTCGTTAATCATCATCATCATCACTATCACCATCACCATCACCACAACCACCACCACCACCACAACCATCATCATCATCATCATCATCATCATCATCATCATCATCATCATCATCATCATCATCATCATCATCATCATCATCATCATCATCATCATCATCATCATCATCATCATCATCATCATCATCATCATCATCATCATCATCATCATCATCATCATCATCATCATCATCATCATCATCATCATCATCATCATCTCCCTCCAAAATACTGTACAGTTTTCAAACTTTACGACATAAATTCATTCACAGTTCTACTGCATTTTCTGATAAACAAGTTGCCACTACTATTCTATTGCTTAAATTATCTGAACACTGTGATGAAGCTCCATATTTACAATGAGACTCAGTTCAAAGAACTTAAAAGTTTGATAGCTGTATGTAATACACTCTCACCAGAGTCTACAATTTCCTATCTTTTTATACATTGAATGTAATCTATTGAGTCTACAACAACTTTTCTTCCACAGAACCTTCTGCTGCCATCATCAAACTTCTAGACTACAATGACATTCAGAGTAATGTAACTCAATTCTGAAAGTTGAACTCTGTAAGCCAGCCCCACCCGCCCCCCCCACCCATGCCCCTCCTCTCCGTCCCGGAACTATTATTCAAGACGGGCAAAAAAACTAGATAAAGAGGGCTCACTTCATCGGAGAGAGCAGGTAGAGATATGAACTACGACAGCGATGTATTCTCACTCTGGAGTTGGTCAGTGTATTAGAAGACTGAAAGGAAGAAAAGACAAAAAAATGAACGAATCTGGAACTGTAAAGCAACAATGTTTGGAATAAGTGGAGAACAGTCAGTAGTTTATTTGCACTCTCCAAACCCCCCTCTCCCTATAACCCTCCCTTTGCCCCTCCTGAAATTAACCCACAACCAATCCCTCCAAAGACTAGTAAAATACTCTCAACAACTCTGTGTATTCTCATGCCCTTAAACTTTGAAATTATCTAGAAAGCAGAAGGAAAGAGTTCTAAGTCTACAGAAACTTATTATCAAACAGAAATTAAGATGTCAGATGAGGAATTGATTGAACCGTGGGGGAGGGGTAGGGGTGGGGGGAGGGAGGGAGAGTTGCTTACAAAAGCATCTGCACTTCTGAAGTACTCCTCAACTCTTGTATTAATATTACTGGCTGCTTATTCAATAGCAATCAACTGAAACTTTGATTGAAACTGAAACACAGGTTTTGTACCCTCGCGACAAAATATTAGTAAAGGCACTGAAAAGAAAACTCCCTACATAACATAGATAACCGCATCGCACTTACACCACCATTTTATAAAAATCTCCACAAATTTATCACCAAAACATACCTTTGCGAGAGTCTGCTTGCATACTTGGGATATGAAGACAAGCGTGTGGCTGAGAAAGAGAAGGAAAAACATATTTATACAAACAAAGACAGATATCAATCCGGACTTGATTATATCTGGAGGCACAAAGTTATGGAGGCATCAGTTTAGGTTAGGAAAAACCACAAACCAGTATTCTCACTCTGCTCCCCCCCTCCACATACTATGAACCACTAAAATATGTTACTTTGAAGATGGAATTCAATCCCTACAAATCACTCTGTACGTATTATTCTGGGTTAGTTATGTCATTGTACTCGAGTTGAATTCTCAAGTGAAAATCTTGTTTTTTTTTTAAATCTGGCTCCTCAAAGGATAAATAAATGCATTTTTCCATCTGATATAGTAAAAAAAACATTTTTTATAAGATATGGGCATTTTGCAAGAATGAAAAGAAGAATGTTGCAATATGAAAGAAATTCTTCCATGGTTATGAAATATTTACAGATAATGTGACAAAGTCTGAAGGCTAAGAAGAAGCAAAGCTCCCCTTCCCCATTTACCCAGTCCACTCCCACCAATTCCTGCTAAAACACTAAATAATTCAAAGTTGTTGACTAATATATAAAGTCCTGCTTTTCTATCCAAACAAGTACCCTCCCATCCCCGACTGAGACAACAGTTTATAAATTCCTACAGCATCCCACCAATCTGAGCAGAACTTTCCCCATAAACTGACATCCAGAATGCAACCAAAACACCTACTTTAGGGTGATTCTTAATCACTGATTCTGTAGCAAATGGTATATGAACGTTATAATCTGCTTTGACATAAATGTGATTGGGCATGACCCCCCCCCACCCGCCCCCCAAAAAAAGTGTTTGTATTTACCTCTTTGGTGCCTTGCTTGCATTTGAAGCAATCTTTCCTCTTTTACCACTTTCCATGTCGCCTCCTACCAGAGATGAAATACAAAGAATTATTGGTAAATGATAAGGATTGCAGCCCGGGCTGGGAGAGAGGATGAGGGGGAGGGGGGTTGTGATGGTGGAGAAATTGTATGTTTTAATTGTTACGAAGATGTCTGCTAAGTAACCGTAGCACTGCAAAGAAGTTTTAACAAACTTGTGTAGCACTTGGCTATAGAATACCAGAACTTACAAGGTTTTAAAGTGTGAGAAAGTTATCTTTTCTTTTACATATGGAATAAAACTTTTCATATTGCATTTGAGCTGGCGTACATACCGGTCGTAGGCCAGTTTAATCTCTGTCCCGCAGAGATACAAGCTGCGACTCCAAACGGGGAGTTGACCAGGCAATTTCTTATCCACGTCTCAAACAATCGGAAAGAAAATGCCTGAGTTATCTGTGGCAGAGAAGAGACGATAAAGACACAGGGGTAGTGAAATCTGATTTGTCAAATACCTTCTGTTTTGGCAGACATGCAACTTTGAGTTTAGCCTCAGTTCTGAAGAAACACTTTATAGGGGGACGTTGTGGTCAAGAGGTTAAGGCAGTGGACTGGTGATCTAAGGATTACAGGTTCTAGCCCTGGCCAGATCATTGCGTTGTGTCCATGGGCAAGGCACTTTATCTCCTTTGCCTCTCTTCACCCAGGTGTATAAATGGGGATTTGCGAGGTAACTTGTAAATAAAGTTGCATGCGCCGGTTTGTGGCTGCACTCTATGAGAAGTCTCCCAGGGCACACGTGGTTGTGGTGCACTGTGGTGCTCCAGGCGAGATTGATTGAATTGCACACACTTTCGTGTGTAGGTGTGACAAGTTACCAAATGACCAAGGCTTAGTTGTCAAAAGCGCTACGATCTTGATGTAGCAGCGCTATATAAGTGTCTAAAATATATGTATGTATGTATGTATGTAATTCTTTCTTGTCGAGATTTTATTCATTTCAAGTTTATATAAGTAAATATTTTAAACATTGACTACAATCTTTCATGTGAGTTTGAACCAACTTTGACACATTTTGTTTGAAATTGTTACGAAAATGTTTGCAAAGTGGAGGTAGAACTGCAAAGCAGTTTAAAGAACTTGTGTAACATTTTGATATGAAATACCAAAATCTGTATGGTTTTGAAGAGTGAGAAAGTAAATCTATTCTTTACATATGGAATGAAACTTTTTAGTATTTAACAGTTTAAAAGTAATTTCTAGATATGGGGCAAATGCAAGCAGATAATGTGGCCAGTGTTGATCCTCTATCCAAACTATGCATTGTCTAAGCAAATTCTTTGACAAAATGACACACTGTCTGGAAAGTTTACCTAAAGAAATATTGTTAAAAGTTTAACAATTTTGACTCCCTTGAAGGGATATGAAATTACTAGTTTCAGTCATATCCAGCTGTTTCTATGAGAGTTAAGACTTTTATTACCTTTGAAAATCCACTACTGGCCTGCACTGTTTGGATTTTAGCGATGGCGATGAGAGATTGGACATTTCTGAAAAGAGAAACACTGGTATGTTACTGAAACGGTATTTCAAGAAGAACTACAAGATATGCGCAAATAAGAATTGAAAGAATGTTCAAAGAGGTTACAAAGAGTCTCAGATGTAAAAACAGAATGCAGAACTGGTGAATATGAAACACGTTGATCCAACGGCAAACTTCATCGATTTTTGCAGCGAAATACAAAGTATGCAGAGTAATGGATGAATGCAATGCACAATAATATATTGAGCCACGCATGGGCAAGCACTATTTGTGTTACACTAAAATTTTGAAATGAATATTAAAATAACATTGAAAAATAATTCAACTGTGTATAAATGGAATGCCATATAATGTCAAATAGGTATGATCAAATGACTTCATCAACCTTGGTCAATGATTTCAAGTTTGGCAACTTTATATCTCAGCAATGCACAATAATATATTGAGCCACACATGGGCAAGCACTATTTGTGTTACAACAAAATTGAAATGAATATTAAAATAACATTGAAAAATAGTTCAACTGTGTAATGGAATCTCATTTAATGTTATATAGGTATGATCAAATGACTTCATCAACCTTAGTCAGTGATATCAAGTTTGGCAGGGGTGAAACAAGAGACAGTTTGATGTTGTCCTTGTATGACATTAAAAACTACTCTATAATACAAATGAAGAATTTCAAAACTTTATATCTCAGCGATGCAAAAAATGATATCAAGATGTGAGCTGGAAAAGCTAATATTTTTTAATTTTGTACCTGCCTTGTGTTTTATCTAAGCCTCTGTTACACCTTTAACACCTTTTGTAACTCAAATTGCAAATACATGAGCACAAAATGAGTCTGTTAGTGACATTTAGTGTCACAACATATCTGAATTTTTCAAGCCTCTCGGTTGGAAAAACTTTTTGCAACTTTTGCAAAACTTGCATCATTTTTTTCTTGTGATTGTATTCTACTTATCACACAATTTTCATGTCAAAAAGTGTTTTATGTTAATAATCTTTTATTAAAAATACCTGTCTTTAGCAACAGTGCCCTCTATGAGAAGTCCAAGAGCAGTGACTGCTTCGGTCGATAAGTACAAATCTGTCGCAGAACTGGAATACGCATCTAAGAACCGGGAGAAAGAAGTTTCATTTTATACCATGTTGCTTTAACCTTCTAGCCAATATGTTAACGACACATGCTCACCTTATCTCCGTCCTCTTTCGAATTATTTCATCAAACCATTCGCTGAAAATTCTGACGAAATGCTCAGTCGTAGCTTTGACCGCGATCTTTAACAAATTCTAGTAACTTCCCCATGGAGTAATATGATCATGGTTAATAAATTTGGATATAAATCCAGGTTTTGTGATCCTTTCAAATATGTTTTCAAGTGCTTGTTTAATTTTTCTTTGTATCACCAGAATCACAGCCAAATTTATTTGGTACAAGGGAGCAAAGGTCATAGCTTTTGTTGAAAAATGACTACTTGCATATTCCATCTGAAATTAAGCCTCACCCTTCCTCAAAAATGCAACTATACATCAAGTCCTAGCTGGTTAAACATTCCTTTCTGTAACCAACATTAAAGGTAGGGAAAAGCACATGGAACTATTTATCGGTCAAAGCTACAAACATTTCTTATTTACATGAGCAGTTCAGTTGTCTTAATTTGAGTAGAGCAGAGCTCGTTGCTAATTTTACCAATTTCTCTTGGATTTTTTGGGAAATTTTGTTGTTGTTGTTTTTGGTATTACATTTTCAACTGTAGTGGCTGCCATTTCAATGGGGGCACATGCGAAGGCAAAAGGTGGCAACAAATTGCAAAAGGGGGCTAAATAACGCAACCTACTTTTACAAGCCACTCACCTGATTCAGCCAGGAGGGTCAGAATGTCACTCAGGTGAGACAAGATGAAAGACAAATGGTTGGACTCATCAAGACCCTAAAAAAAAAAGAAAAAAAAAGGATGAATCAAACAATGAAGTTTATTTGTACACCATTGATTAAATGTCATATGTCAAGTATTTATCTATTCATTTAAGACTGATAAGATAGACCCCAATTGTTAAAGTCATGAAAATATTTCCTGAAGATTCACTACACCACATTCAAATTATGCAGGCACACAAAACAGTATAAAAGGAATATTTAAAAAACTTGAGAAGCTTGGTTAAGTACAGTATAGTATAGATTCTGACAGTTGAACTTATAAAAAAGACCCCAACATACTCGATCTTGCCAAGATATTGCATAATTACGTTCATTGCTGGTAATAACTGTAATTTCCCTGGCTCTCAACTGACTCAGAAACAAATTTTTATAATCTTGATAACCTCTCAATTAAAGGGAACAGAACATTTCGAAACAAAAATTATCAATCTGCTATATAACAATTACCAACACTTCCCCGTAGGTTATTAGCAGGCTTTGATATATTTGAACCCAAGGCTATACACAAATCACTATTAGGCTAAGCAGGGAATAATTTTGTGTTCAAATATTTTGTAACAGTTTTGAAGTCACTTATGTTTGTCTCTTATAAAATACTGCGGTTCCTGTGTAACAAACCTGCTATAGCAATTTAACCAATTTTTCATAGCATTTTAAGATGCAATACTGGATAAATTATTCCCTGCTAATTATCAAAAGAAATACTTAGTAGCAATCATAGCAAAGATGTAGGAGAACATTTTTTATTAAGGGGGGGGGGGGTATACTCCAATTGGCTGGGAATACAAGAGGTTGTCAGGAGGAGGAGGAGGAGGAGGAGGAGGAGGAGGAGGAGGAGGAGGAGCCCTGGAAGGCTCTAGGGTGCAAGCTCTTGGGAGCTGCAGCATTTTTGGATATTTCTTGATGACTTGTAGGGATTTTAAAAAATACATTTCACCAAGAGAAAGTAAAAGCAAAATGTTTATCTTTAGCAAATCATTACGAAGGGGAGAGGGAAGGGAGGGGAGGGGTAAGTAACCCCCTTAGCCCAACTGCTACACCCCTGCAAAAGGATAAATGCACCTATCACTAGAGTGAAATAAAGTGTTAACCTTATCAAAGGTTTTGAAGTGCACTAGCACTGTCAAATTTAACTAACTGTGCAACAAACAACACCATCCCTGACTTGTTTTTGAACAGCCTCACCAATACTTTCATAAATACTCTAGGCCAGGGTGTAGGAAGCTTTCAAAAAGTGGGGGCACAACATCAGAGGGCACTTTCTCATTCCACAACCACCACTCGTTATGCTATAAACTGATACACACCGGCCATATCACTTACATATATATTATGTGTTAGTATGCTATTAATACTATTTGTTGAGATTGTTTATTGTTAACTGTGCTACAAAAAGATATTGGATGCCATTTTAAAAATAGCATGTAGAGCCAAAAAATAAATAATTAAAATAAAATATAAAATTAACAACGGCTTAAGATATCCATCAAAGGGCACATTTTCTTTGCCAGTAGGGCACATTTGCTATTTTGGAAAAAAAGTGGGGGGCACGTGCCCCCACTGCCCCCCCAAACCTCCTATCCCCCTGCTCTAGGCACAACAAATTTCATTCTCCCCTTTGAGATCATATTCCAGATTAGGAGGACAGTACATTGATATTATTCGTTGATGTCTGTTCCTTCGATCCCTGCGATGGGAACTCACCTTAGAAGGAGAACCAGAGGAAGGCGAGACTGCCCTGCCATCCAAGTCAGGGGATCTGGGTCTCAGCGGCCATCTCAAAAATTATTTATGTTAAAAGAATGTTTTGCTGTTTATTTGAGAAACAATGATAAGACACTTACTAAACACTGATATAACCTTGAGAATTGAATATGATAGCAAGCATTTATTAAACAAGGACCTTAAAATGTAAAATATTTCTTGTCTATTTGTAGAGTTGTTGACTGAAGAATTAATTGTCGCTGATAGTAAGTCATAGTAACGACAACCTTGACTAAATCTTGAGCACTGTACTGCATGGTAGACAAAATCTCTCCTAGTTCATAAAATATGACAGAAAATCCCAACTATGTGAATGTCAAATCAATGTGAAAAGGTATTTAGGAATTTTTTTTCCAATTGGAAACATATTTAACAGATTAAAACAGATTTTTTTGTCCTTCTCTTCTCTAAGACTGAGACAGCATAACCAAGAGATTGATCAATGACAAAATTGACCAAAAGGATACTCTTGACCGGCTACCAAGGATGACCGTAATGAAACCTTGTGAACTTGTTGAATGAATAAATACAGGAGAAACTGAAGGGTGTCAACCGATGTTCTACTCAAGACCAACTCTGTAATGAAGAAGAGATAACAGTCAATTATATATCAGGTATCCCCGAGCAAAGCTGACTTTTAATTTAGCCGACTTTCATATGTGAGCAAACATTGATTGAAACAATGTATTTTACCCATTGACTGAAAGGGAAATACAAAATATGCAAAACCTACAGTAAATGCGAGAAATGCGTTTCAATGGGATTGTAGCATGGAGACATCTTCAGGTTACGACAAGCCCTTACTTGAAAACTTCCTTTTAGGTTCTGCTCAATCGTTTTTCCAAATTCTTTTGCTTTTGCTTCTATCATAGCTTCTCACTTCATCCGTTATTACCTTGTCACTTTATTTTATGATTCAAATAGTTAAAACAAGATGATGCATGGAAAACTTGCAGTGACATTATTAAACCAAAATACTAAACAAGATTTCCATGATAAAAAATAAAACTAAATTAGTTGAATAAAAACCCACCTTTCTCTTTCTCATCCTGGACAGCACTAAGTTGCTCTTGTCCCTTTCTTCTTTCTTCTGCAACATCTGAGTTAAGCAGTTGGAAACCCTGAAAATATCTGGAAGATAATAATATATGAAGCTGGTAGCTAAAAGCATAGATGTAAAGATGGGAAATGCCTACCAAAAGTAGCAAAACTAGAACAAGAGCATCAATGATGCAGTATCTCAATACTGGAAGTTTTAATTTTTATTCCTAATTTCAAATCTTTGCTCTGTCTCTACAATTATCAATATCAATCATGGTACAACAAATACATAACTTGCATTTTTGCTACTTTGCCACGAATAGTCTCTGCAGGTTACACTTTATCCTGCTAGTCTTGCCTTTAGCGCTCATTGCCTGTTAGTCGAAAGAACGACATTGCAAGGTTTAGTAATGTCATAGAATACCTAAGAACTTGTTTTTTATGTGGTATCCTTCATCTTAGGTCAGTCTCTGTTGGACTTTTTGGTCATATAGTTTGACGTCAATGACAATGTTCAGCCAAATTAGAAGAGGCGAACAACTCGACCATATTCTTGATGCCTGCCTTGAGAGCTAGGCCTATTGACCTACTGTATGTTACTGTAGTGGTGACTACCATCAAAACTGTGTCCATTTCTAGATATCAAAACAACCCACGTTTTTCCATCTCAATTTTTTGGACATGAAGATTTCATGGATTTATGACTTGGAAAAAAATAATGTAAAAGAAGATTACAAGTTTTTATATGCAAGTGATGGGTGGCCTCCTCTTCCCCTAATAGCCACCTCAGTTCCTCTCCATTTTGTTATTTTATTTTAATTCTTTGTACATTTGATGTCAAACATTACAGGTTAAAAAAAAAGCTAAACATACTTCATATAACCTTATACATCTTATATCCTTATAAATAAAACATAACCTTATACAATTTTTATAGTCTTATAAAAGTTGTGATGCTATGGCCGGCTTCTCTTTTATACGTACCCATCAAACAAACTTACCCTGGTCCTTCCTAGGAAAAGCTGTCTGAACACCAGTACAATGCTAATGTGGCTAGGCCTATCACTAAAAGCCTAATAGGCCTAGGCTTATATATATATTTTTTTTAAATGCACAAGGCCTACAGTAAGTAGCCTTCAGAAATACAAGAATGTGTATACGTAATTATACAAAATACATGAAGGGCAATCAAACAAACTTATCATGGCCCTTGCTCTGAAAAGCTACCTGAACACCAGTACTATCCTTAAATGGAATTCAGCAGTACAGAATGTAATTAGCATGCAATACACTAACACCTCGCGTACCTAACTACACTAGAGAAATTGGTCGCGAGCGTAGCCATTTTCGTGTAGCTGTTATGAGTCATAGCCAATCTGCTACAAAACAGACTTGGGGGCGGGGCTTAATCATCAAAAACGGACCTTTTTACTAATAGTAGGGGCGGCAGCTCAGTGTTGTTTTAAGAAAGAAAAATCATTTAAACATCAAATAAAGCAAATAAAAGCCATAAAATGTCATATACATGTAGTAAAATTCTTATTAATACCTACCTGTAAACAACAAATGAAAGTTTAAAATGTTAATAAAATATATAATACATAGGACCCTATCTTAGACGATACCACTGTTGAAAGACAGTTCTATTCTATTCTCTTTCATAAAACATAAGTTTTGGAGCGTGTGCAAAACAGGTTTGCCAAAGTGTGTTTTCAGTCCAAATTGGCCCGATTTGGACATAAATCGGTGAAAAAGTCACAGAATGAGATACAATTCTGGAATAAAAAATAGTAACTTTTGTTGGTCTATATGATATATTCTTGCTCTGGAAATTCCACAGAAAAAGAACTTTGTTTGAAGACGCTGAAAAATTTTTAAGAGAAGAGAGAGTCCCACTTACTGTTACAATATCTCTATACATGTAATGTATTGAGATAAAAACAGGTACAGTAGGTGGATAATTTACATTTGTATCAAAGGTGGCTGTTTCAAAAATCTATCCCTTGAAAATCTACCCCTTTTTCTGTCTTGTAGAAATGAAACTTCGACTGGCGTTTTGTGGTCACTGTTTAGAATAAAACACTTTTGGTACTTGATTGTAGAACATTTTAACAGTTGTGAAAAGCTATTCCTAACAGAAGTTTATATATGTTTTTTTTCTGTTTTATTATTATTGTCAAGTAACATGATCCACAAAAATCTTTCTAGATGAACTTTGAATAGGTACTGTAGGTAAGTTGTTGGAAAATTGAAAACTTGTATTTAAACTAATATACAATTTCTTCTGTAGAACATTTTGCCAGTTGTGAAAAGCTATTTCTAACATTGTCTTTGAATAATTGACAGTTAATGGTTTCTGTTTTCTGGGAAGAAAGAAGTTTATATATGTTTTTTTTTCTGTTTTATTATTATTTTCCAGTATCATCAACAAAAATCTTTCTAGGTGGACTGTGAAATAGGTACTGTAGGTAAGTTGTTGGAAAATTGCAGACTTGTAAACTAAAATACAATTTGGAAACGGACAACTCTAAACTTGAATAGACAACAATACTGGTTGCCACCATTTACAAATTTACGACATTCCGTGATCCAATAGTTTGCAAACATTAACATAGAACTTGACCAGATTTTAACATCCTATTCAAATCTAGCATACACAGTTGTCCATTATATACCAATATATCGGCATGTTATGTTCAACGAGAAAAAGACTAGAAACTACGACCGTAAACTCATGATTTAAGACAGGGCTTGGGGAAAATTAGTTTTCAGTCTCATGGATCTACTCACAATTCTGCAAGATTCTCTGTCAAGCTGAGTTTGTGGCAGGCAATGTGTCTCCAGACGGAATAGCTAAGCTTTGGAAAACCTGACTTCCCTTTACTCTGGGCGTATGTACCAATCTTCTTGAGATACTGCAGTAGAAAATAATGCATGCATTTATGATTATAGTTGATGATACATACACCAGCATATAGCTCAAACTGACTTGCCAGGAGAAAAAGCGGTGGTGGTGAGCCATCGCCCTTTCCTTTCCATCATCATTCATATGCCTCAGAATGTATTACTTCACATCAAAACTGTTCTTTCTTTCCTGAGAGTGGACCCCCAAGAACCTCCCTGCATTGGAGTCAGCTTCATTAAATCCAGTGCCGCACCAACTCTTTTATCTTATCCTGCGAAGATCTGGCTGTTTCCCCTCCACAAAGAATCCTGCCGTGAACATAACCAGTCAAGCCAAAGTTTAGAATTTACATATTTTGTAGGGTTCTATTCTGTGATGTTTTACTAACACCTGCTGTAGGAATCACAGCATAGTTAGCTCTTACTTACATGCAGGTTTAACTTAGGATGTGGTGCAACTTGCAGGGCTCCGCTTGTAAAGGGATCGGTTCTTAGCCAAAGACGAGGCTGCCTTCCTTCCATTGCTTATAATGTGCCACCTTTAAGGAGTGTAATCAATACGGAACTATGTGAAAAATTATCGAAATGTGCTTCTTTTATATACATGTACAATTACAGCAGAACTTAGGCTAGGTACAATAGGCTACCACGATATCACCCACAGATTTTCCATCATTCATTTGCTGCGTGGTTAGTTTGGGACTGATTCATAAATGTGAGCCCTATATTATATTGGCATAGTTCAAAGAAGACCGGGACTTAGGGCCTAGACCAAATCTACTGTACGCTATACTTATAGTACGGTTGGTCGGCAACAGTTACTCTAGGCTAACTGTAGGCCTAGCTCTATCTTCTATTGATTCTAAGGACAAACGGAGTATATGTACTCCTTAGTAATAGTACTAACGTTGCCTTTAAGTTTAACTTTAATACTAACTAGTTTAGGGTAGTCCTATTTATAAGTACACCTTGGACGTCTAAGCTTCGGATGTTCACACAGCTCTGACTAGATGCCGCCACGAATGAAGCTACAGCTCTCTGAAAGATAAACCAGGGTCCGCTCGCTAAAGCTTCTGTTGAACATTGATTGGTGAAGAGTTCAGATGTTTTCACTCCACAACACTAACAACAACCTAGCCTACTTAGCAGACGATATTCCTAATATAATTCTAGTCATTATGTTTAGAAAAATGACCGATGTGAAGTTAGTTACTTATTCCGCGTTCCTCGTTCGACATTCGCGAATGAGTAACTGTAGTACACATATATAAGTAACTAACTTCACACCGGTTACAAAATGGCTGCGCTCAAGAGAAAGAAAAATGTCCACATGAATATTGAAAGTTCTTCTTCATCTGATGAAGAAGAAAGACAAAAATTGCAGTCATCCGTCTGGCAGCCCACAAATGTTATTAAGTTGAACTCCAACTGTTATTCCAATAGTAAGCCCTTAACTTAGAGCTCATTACGCTAACCTGACATTATGGTTATCCTAACTCTGTTTAGGCCTACGAAGTACGATTACATAGTAAAGCATATACATAGGCATATAGGTCTAGCCTAAGCAATTCATGAACAATACATCTAGCATAAAATACCTTACAGTGGCCGTTTCCATTTCGCAAATAAAAAATAAGTATATAAAAATTGGCATGTCTCAATGCCAATTGGAAATATTTTAATGATACTGATTAGCTGAAATTATATGCTGTTAGTGTTATTGTTAAAGGGTGTGAAGACTCGCACTCGAAGAAACGTCTCGTGCCGGTAATCTGACCTAGTATCCAATGAGGTGTAACAGAAGTGTTAGACACCACCATCGATCCCAGAAAATACACACACAGCTTGCTATCCCGTCGGTAATTAGACACTAGTGTACAATCAATACATACAGCTACGGTCAATACCCACAACACAGTGTACATAGCATCGATGGTCATCTCAGGTCTAGATAAAAGATTACAATATATCACGTTCATTACTGTCTGTATTTTGTAGCGACAAGAAGAAAACTTCACTTGCAAGCAACAGAAATTTAACTTTTTCAGAACGCGGTTTGGGACGAGTCTTCAATGCCTTTAAGCATGGTAAAGTAATTTGGCCTGACGTTTCAATGCTAGCACTAGCAGGATCTTCTTCAGAGGCTAAATGACAAGTAACAGCTGTATTAAGCTATTATTTTTGCCATGCATAAGAGTGTCTGTCTGCATTTTTATGGAAAATAGGCCCAGCTTACCTAACTTTTGACAAATGGTGACATAACTGACGTTCAGGAATATAAGCCTGGAGACTGACATCTCGCAGGACACATAGTGTTGACCCAGAATTTCTAATCCAAGAGAGAACAAAGACTGTTGTTAATTTGCTTATCTACTGCCAAACACTGTGGGTAAAGGTTTAAAAGTTAAATGATGGATGGGGTAGAGGTGTTACTTGGAAAATTCACCAAGGAAGTATTTGATATATACTACTGTATGCTAAGGAGAGTTAATCATTTGCCAAAAGAGGGGGAGGGGTAGGGGGTGGGGGATATGGCAGAAATGCATCCCATGTGCTGAAGATATAAGGGCCTGTCTGCACTATCAATAGTTTGTAGTGTGTACTTAAAGGTTCCATGAGCCATTCAATTATTACAATTTTAAGAGCAAAGCTTATCCTAAAGTGGCAGTATTCTAAGGGACACTATCATCACTAAGAGTTACATAGGCCCAATGGAACCTTATTTCAAATGACTGGATAGAAGCATTCTTCCCTTTTCTAAACCTATAGCCACTTGTAATGTGTAAACTGTAATGCTCGATGAGCTTCTAATAAAGCCAGCAAAATAGGGCTCAATGGAAAAAGAAAATATGTTAGGAAATATCATACCCTGATATTTGCTTAATGAATTGTAATGCATAACAATATTTGTATTCTCCTTTGCAGCATCTTCAACAAATAAACCCACTGTTTCGCAAGATGGATCTCTCCCACCAAGTAAGAGAGAAGATAACTCTAAATCCTTCAATGTGACTGATGATTACAGAGTAACTGAAATGACCCCGGAATACAAGTCATTTGTGGCAAAGAAGCTGACAACATATCTGGATGAGTATGTTTTAGAAAAGCGAGCTTAAACTATTTCTTTCAAAGGCATTGAAGACTTGCGCCTAACTGCATGCCTCGCTCTGAAAAAGTTAACATTCCGTTGCTTGCAAGTGAAGTTTTCTTCTTGTTGCTACAAAATGCAGACAGTTATGAAACGTGATACCTTGTTATCTTTAGCTGGACCTGAGATGTCCATCACTGTATCATTTGTACACTGTGCTGTGGGTATTGACCGCAGGCTGTGTGTGTATTTTCAGGGATTGATGGTGGTTTCTAACACTTCTGTTACACCTCATTCGAAACTAGGTCAGATAACCGGCATTAGACGTTTCTTTTTGCACGAGTCTTCACATCCTTTAAGGGGGTGTGGGCGGGTTCAACATTGTGACAGTTCTGAGTTTAATGAAAAAGTCTGAGTGGGGGATTGGAGAGAACCTGTTGTAATGTTCCAAGATACATTTGCAGGAGGAACAAGCTGTCCAACCATATTCTTTTAGAATTGAGAAATTCCTACAAAAAGTACCAACAGTTTTAGTCGTGTCAAAAGTAGGTCACTCAGGGGGCTGCAGCCAGACTGCATAGAACATAAAACTTTTGGGCATTGCAGTCTTTGACAAAAGACCCTGCAGCTTCACACAAAGGCATTTGGGTTGCTAGTCTATTGAGGTGAATATTTAGTCAGTCTTGCTGCAGTGGTTTGGAGCAACTGTAACTTCAAAGTGTAAAAGTTACTATCAATAATGGATGATGTTATTGTGTGTCACTCTTAAGTTGTCAAAACTGTATGTTGACGTTTTTTTTCTTTTTTTCTGACAACCATTCAATCTCGAGTACAAACTATTTCATTTTTGTAGCTTCCTGGCAGATGTGAAAGATGATGAAAGCAAATGGCAATCCAAGGTGAAACTTCCAGAGGATGACGGTAAGTTGAAGAAGGAGAGAGGCCAGGCTGTTTCAGAAGTTATCATTGTAGGAGTGGACTATAGTGAAGAGTGAGTGAGGGGCTGGAATTTTGAAACAGTCTCTCTGATAGAGAATGAATCAAGAGTATTTTGGACTTTATCAATGGCGATCACCGACAGGATTTCAAACCCAAATTTGTGTTTCACCTATATAGGTCACTAAGTTAATTTAAATTCATTTCAGACATGATAAGTTTGGTTTCCCTATTTTTATTTGCTCTACAGATTTGAAGTAAGATTTTACAGTCACTCATTCTTTGTATGTAGAGTCTATAACTTGAGTACTACAAAAGACACCCAATATTTAGTATTATTATAGAAATCTTTCTTTCATTATTTTCTAGAATCTTTCAGGTTGTTTTCTACCTCTTCCAATTCTTATGTGCCACCTAAAGAAAAATTACCTCAAGCACCTTGGAAAAGCAAAAAGAAACGAAATGCTGATGGCGATGCTCTCAGCAGCAGCAGCAGCAGGTAAATTGCTTCATCTACTCTCCTCTTTTTGGCACTTAGTATGCTCTTGTTTTGCAACTGCAAGGAAAGGTTCTACATCCTTTTTTTTAAAGGTTAAATGGATCAAAAAGAATTAACTGAGAAAAACAATTACCATTCTTCTCATTGTAAAACCCAAGTGATACATTTCATACTGTGACAGGGACAAACTACTATATGCCTGTATCTGTATTGTGGCAAACTCTATGACTCAACTCTAAAACTGTATGGCAAGTTAAAATCGTGAATTGCATATTGTGGCTGTCACCGTAACTTACTCCTCATTGTGAACTACAAAATGAAATGGTTTTTGTATGGTTGTTAATCTATTTATATGATTACATGGATAAATACCTGTGGATGATTGCACAACTGTATTAATGCAGGTGTTTGAATGTTGGTTTTGTATGACCAAGTATGTGTCTCAAATGCTAAACACTGATTACTATTGCTAAGAAGACCATCTCCAACAAAAACAAGGCAATTTGATATATGCTGATACCCAAAGAAGCCACTAGTTTCTTAAGTGCCACATATTTATTTGCCACAGGTTGTTGTTTGCCACACAATTATTTGCCACTGGTTATTGGTTGCGTTGAAATGATTACCACTAGTATTACACAAGCACTGTTCCAAGTAAAATCTCAGTAACAGGATAAGCTTTTTGGAGCTGTGAATTGGAAGAATGAGTTTCCATGTGTAGTCTCTAATTTGTTTTCCATTTTTGAGGTTGCAAACTGTACTCAGCTGAAAAGAGAAAGACAGAAAAGAAAAAATTTACCCAAACCTAATCAATTTAATTTCTGACTTGAACTGGTTAAGACTGATTGCTGTAAACAACTGAATTTTGTTTGTATATCACATGGTATAAGTTTTCAAGGCTTGATGGCAAATGCAAAAGGATATTTGATTTCAATCTTTGCTTTTTAAAGTGATTCCGATGAGGAGAGATTGCGTTTGGAAGCTGTCGCCGTATCTGCAGACTTCATATTTCGAGGAGCCAGAGGTTTTGGAAATCAAAATGGCAACGGCTTAAAGGAAGAAGAAGGAGGAGGAAGAGAAGATGAACAGGTGACATCTAATCCTCTTACTTCATCACTAACAAATAATACATCTCCTCACGATGGCAGCAATGATCAAAATAATGTGAAAAGGAAGAAGAAGAAGAAAAAGAAAGCCAAAGATGAGATGGTGCCTCCTGTGAATGGTGTCAGAGAAAGTTTAACAATTATAGAAACTAATGAGGAGGAGGTTGGTGATGGCTCAGTTGTTAAGAAGAGGAAAAAGGACAAAGCTTTTATGAATCTGATATCTGATACTAGGGAACCAACAGAGGTAGTGAGAGAATTGGAGGCAGGTAGTCACGAAACATTAGCAAACTTTCCTTCCACGAAACTTAAAAGGAAAAAGAAGAAAAAAATGGAAAAGGAAAGAGAAAAGTGAAATTTCTTGCCAAACCTTAGCTAAGTTTTCTTGGACAAGATGTCAGTGACAATTGAAAAAGACAGATAGGGAGGATAAAAGGTTAATTTTAATAGCAAAGTTGATAGTCTTACAAATATCCTGTATAGAGAATGTGTCCATAGGCTTCAAGACAGACAGATGTTGGGCTCTTTTGACCTCAAAAGTGAACGACACTGAGCATATTTACAAATGGAATTGTAAACTTGTATAAAACTGACATTTTCACAGATTTATAAAACATTGGAGGATAGAGGCATTATTATCAATTTATCAGGTATTGTTTTTGCATAGCATTGACACTTTGCTTAAATTTACAAGAGATGGAAACTTCATAATGTGTGCTTTTTATGTTCCTTTTTTTTTTTGGCAATTTTTTATTTTAATACTTTCTGTCATAAGTTTATTACATTAATATTATTTTGTATTACAATTTCATGATAACAAATGTTTGACTAACTGCATGTTGTTGAGTAGTTAACTGTTCATTCTTTGTTTCTTGTTTTATTGAAATATTTTTAACAATTATTCTGAGAATTCATAGGGTAGTCCACATATTAGTTGTAATGCTATACATGTGTGTAATGTAGCTCCCCAGTGTTGGTACAATAAACTGTAACAGACCACTTAAACATTTCTGTCATGGTTTTTTCTGGAAAGTAATTTGGCAAGATGATGCTGTAATAATTAAACACACCCCTCACATCTCCATCCCTGAATATATATATATATAAATTATTCTATTTAATGAATATAACAGGGAACAATTTATCGAATATGTCTTCACAAAATCAGGCGTGTAGCCATTGGGGGGCGAAGGTGGCCACCGCCCCCCCCCCTTGAGCCTATTTTTTTTTTTTGTATGTTTTTATGATATCGCTAGTAATTTCAAGCTTAGATGCAACTTACAAGGCCTGGGAAGTGCCATTTCCAGCGATCTGGGAGGCACTACGCTTAGATAGTTTTCAATGCAGAATCTACGGCTCTGATAGTTTGCCTACAGGTTTGCCCCTCCCTTGGCAAATTCCTGGCTACGCGCCTGCACAAAATGCTGTGCAAAATGGGCAATTATTCTATGCAAGTTCACAGATGTATAGCAGGTTTCGATTGAAGAAACCATAGTATTATATTAGAGACAAAATTCAGAGCTTTTTGAATGGCAACACTAAATTTTGAACACTAAATTATTCCCTTTTCAAACACCTTACTAGTGCACAGGGTTCTAGCTTTAAAAATTGTGAATATTTTAGGCTGTTTGTATTGATGTTAAAAAGGTCCACATGTTTTAGTTGTACTTTGATTATTCATTAAAATTTTAAAACCAGGCACTCAACTTTCAAACCAGGTGCAAAATTATCAAACCGGGCGTTGAGAATCAATATCCAATTAAAAACGGGCCCACTGCCTGGTTCAAATAAGCTGACGAGAACCCTGGGTGCGCAATGCTCAAAAGTTACAAGTCATTGCATAAGTCTTGCTAGAGAAGTGATAAAGTTATTTTAATAAAGGGTTTTCTGATATTATGGTCGCTTTAGTTTTGCCATAACATATATATTGGAATATATCTATCTATTTATAATATACTCGATGGAAGTAAGTTAGTAGCCAAACTGCAGACTTGTAGTAAGTCTGCCCTTGTACTCAACATTATAGACTTGTACTCATACTAGCACTTCTGGACTTGAGAGTCACTACTATAAGAGTAGATACCCAAAATTGCACATTGAGCCTTGTATCTTTAATGGTAGTCCGGTCATCCGAGGTGACCAAATTCCTGTTCGGACAACCACTGTTGGCTTTGGTTGGATGACCTAACTTTTTGAAATCAAATGAAACTAAATACTGTCAGATAGGATGTCATTTAGGAGATACTGAAATCAAACAAAATGTGGTAGGCCTATGATCCACCCAGAGGGAAGTTATACTAGCCTGAATGCCTGGTGTTCTGTTCACTCACATTACACATCTCCAACAGTTCACATCTATTGGTCATTCTTTGTTATTTTGCTACATTCTTTCGGACAACCAAATTTGCTGTCCGGACTACCAAACTAGAAGTCCTGGTTTTTAGAGGGACAGCCAGCAAAAAAAAAACACCTTAAAAATTCAAGCATCGCGAAGGGAATGATACTTAGGTACTGAAAACCGCAAGTCTGCAAAACAGGTTTGTGAGAACCAAACATGAAATTCTTTGTTGAAATGGTTAAAATCCCAAGGGATTAAATCTTTAGGTGAATGGCAAACACATGCATCCCTTTAATAGTCAGTTATAGTGTCAAGAGTTAAAATCAGTAAATTGATTCATACAGGAACTGCTAGTTGCGACATTTTTCCAAACATTGCAAGAAACTTCCGAGTGTCTCACTTGTTGGAAACTTTACTACAAGTGTGCAGAATTTGCTTGTTCCGGTGACAAACAACGACAAGCAAAAATCACGAAACAAAATTTGGCAAGGTTACAATGGCAACCTTTGTTTCATATAATAAATATCCATAAATGAGTGAAATACCTTTGAAATATCATGCCTGCGTGGGAACAAAAACATTGTCAATGTAAAAGAGGAATATGACTGCGATAAAAGTGGAAATATTGAAACCTAAAAATTTAGCAATTTAGTCACTTTCTGTTGTTTTGATCAGCTATCAAAGTACCTGGGTAAACGACTGCATAAGTTAAAAGGACAAAACAAGGACAAAAAGATTATATGGCTTGTAAAAGTAAACATCTTACCATACTGCTTAATGAGTAAAATACTCTTTATTGTGTGTAATGTCAACGTGGGAACCAGAACATTCACATACACCTTGAATGTAATCTGAAACAATTGTAATAAAAGTGGAAATAAATTAAATCTAGCATTTCAGCAAACTTTTCAGCACCTTCTTTTGTTTAGCCTTGAACTGTCAATATCCCCTGCTAAATAACTGCATAATAGCTGTTAACCAATTCTCTGTCACAGCATTTTTTTCCCCTTCATCAATTCCTTCCTTCCTTTTTCTTTCTCACCATTTTGCAGATTTTTCTTTCTTTTGGTTGATCTCAACCGATTCTTAAACAATCTGCCAAACATTGTGTCTCTGTGAGAAAAGGGTAACTGTATTCAAAATTTTGCAGAGCTGCTGAAAAGGTTTTGTTTGTCCACGCCATATAGTCAGTATTTTGAGGTGACTATATCTGTAGGCGAAAGTGAAACTGCTGTCCTACAGGCATTGTTTTCCATCCCATCGAATTGTCGTATACTGTGATTGACAATAGAGAACACTTCTGAAGGGATGGCGTGAAAGTGTGTATAAAGTTCACATCAAAACCATCTCAAGTGACACATGTATACATGTACAAAGTGAAATTATAGATAATTACTAGCAATAAACTCATGACACACTGTTTAGGGTAGGTGTACTTCATCCCTCCTGACTTCATTATTTGCATCGTTGTGCAATCATTTATTTCTCAATCGGGGGAATGACACAGAGTGGAATCCAAAGAATCCAAAGTTCAGAAATTTCACTCAACAAACAGGGTGAAACTTGATTCACTTTCTCTCCTTCACACCTTAATGTCCCAGTTGAGCTTTAATTGTAAGCATATCATTGTAAGGGTATTATTTGTAAGCGTATTATTGTAAGCTTATTATTTGTAAGCGCATTATTTGTAAGCGTATTATGTATTTCCATGAGCAAAAGAATGTATTCCCTTCACATGTTATTCTTCACAGACATGTAATTATCCTTTAGATATTTACAACTGAGGATGCGGATAATTGGATGTAATGATAGGCATTGGATGTAATAATATCATTTAGTAATAATAACGACGAAATTTATAAGGCAACGTTGTCCGGAAAAATTTCTCTGTTTAAAAAAAAGCTGTCCAAACCAACAATAACACCAAAGGAAATGAAACATGTAATGTAAGTTTCAAAACAGAGGTTGAAGAAATGATCAGCTACAAGATTATGCAAACAGCCATATATTAAAAGTAGGAGCTTGAAAGGTAACTTATTGGTAACCAGTGCAGTACATTCAGATGGTTAATTTGATGTGATTTTTTTATGCTCCTAGGACAAAGTGACTAACCAGCAGTTTTAGTTGGATTGTATTAAAGGGTAGATAGGCAGAAGTTCAGTCCGCATATGTGGTAGTCCACAAAAAAAAAAAAAAAAAAATTAGTACTGGTAATGTTTTTATACTGTAGCTATTGCGGTTGCAAGATGGTCACCGTTTAATGCTAAATCTCTCGAATGCCCCTTTAAGGCTATAGAGATGATGAGTCATCACTTGTCTTTATTGCAGGCCTAAATGTTTAATGTTAATCTCTTATTTTGCAAATAAAAATTAGACTGTAACTTGCCCTTAATATGTTTCGTTAGGTACATAAACAACAGATGAAATTCAAGACCATTTGTCCGTAAGGAATTTGTAATGTGTTGTATTTAACTTGTCATTACAGGCCATAAAATTGGCATTATGTTGTCCTATTGAGTTTGTGTTGCATCTGAGGAGCTGATCTAAATGGCCTGTGTATTAGACTATCTAGACCAGTCACTTTGATTGACGAGCCTCACTTGCTGAAAGGGTCATTTCTCAAAAGTTGCAAGTGTTAATATAGAAATAGAAGCTGGACTGATAGTGCAGTGTGTTTTCACGGTCTACAACCTATCGATATTCATTTTTGTGTTCAGAGTTATCCTTTAAAGGGTGTGAAGACTCGCGCACAAAGAAACGTCTCATGCCGGTAATCTGACCTAGTTTCGAATGAGGTGTAACAGAAGTGTTAGACACCACCATTGATCCCAGAAAATACACACATGGCTTGCTACCGTCAGTAATTAGACACTAGTGTACAGTCAATACATACAGCTACGGTCAATACCCACACCACAGTGTACATAGCAGTATGGACTTCTCTGGTCTAGATTAAAATAAGGTACAGTATCATGTTTCATTACTGTCTGCATTTTGTAGCGACAAGAAGAAAACGTCATTTGCGAGCAACGAAAGTTAATTTATTCAGAGCGTGGCGCGCGGTTTGGGGCGAGTCTTCAATGCCTTTAATTGACCAACCTCACTTGCTTCAAGGGTCATTTCTCAAAAGTTAATTTTGGTGAATATAGAAATAGAAGCTGGACTGATAGTGCAGTGTGTTTTCACAGGCTACAACATATCAGTATTAAGTTTTTTTGTGATTATGCGTATATATTTCAAATGTAAAAATGTGATCTGTCTTATTGTATTTATGATGTTTGTATCCCTTGTCCTGGGGTGCAAGTAGGGTTGCTGATACTCTATAATTGCAAAATCCCATTGTTGGGGCTAGGTGTAGGAAATGATGCAGGCAAAAACACTTCTAGAAGGCCAGAAATGGTACTTTCAGGTCTCCGACAGGATTTTTAACTTCCTAGATTTTGGCAAAATTTTTGTTCATTGCTACCAAGTTTGGAAAAACATATCAGTGTGATAAATAGAAACAAGATTTATTATATACAGGTGAATTACTGGCTCAAAACTTTTCCAGTTGATGAGGATCTATCAAATCTGTGACAAAAGGCCCAAAAGTTAGTGAAGTTACCATAACTACTGGGACAGTTGTCACCCCTTAGTATGACCCATAGATGTTCTGTCAGAGTCATGACACACTTGATCTCAAGAGGAGTGAATATAATATGTGAGGAAGAAAAACAGAACTTATATTGTGTATTTCTTGCAACAATATTTCCTGATTCACATCAAGAAGAGAACACAGACAATAAAAAAAAAAGTACAGACAACAGAAATGTTTGGATTTGAACTAAAGTACCATGTAATACTACATTATTTACACAACTGCAAGGAAGAAAGAAAAAAGTAAAAGAAAACTTATACCAGAGGTGTATTTAACACATGTATCTTAATACACATATAGCAAAATAAAAGTCCCCCACCTCCCCTCCCCCCCTCCCCAAGGATAAAAAAAGTAGAATAAAATTTGCACAATACCCTGACACATTGAATAAAATGAAGATATTTTTTAACCCTCAACTTTTTTTGTAAATGTTGCATTCCCCCGTACTTTTGTAATTTAAACACTCGGTCAGACTTCATGCTGAATAAGTAACAGATCAAATTTGAAATTTCCTTAGTCATGGCTCCAAATTGTTAAGACTGTTACAAATGGTCAAATGGACTGACGATTCATCAAGTTCTCGCTGATATCGTCAATATTATTTTGCAGATTCTGCAGAAGGGGGGGAAAAAATTTAAATGAAATGTCTGTGAAGAGTTGAAGACTAAAAATTGGAGATAAGAGTTTGGTCAAAGTTGACTGCATTGAATAGATATAGTAAATTTCTGATAGTAGATATGGGAATCTGATCTTATGATGCAGTTTATCCTTCAAATCTGGTATGGTTTTCATGTTGGACATACTTTTTTCCCTTGGACATAATTCCTTTCCTAAAAAGGGGAGAGGAACCCCTCAACTTAGATCCCTTGACTGAGACCCCTTCCTCCCCCAGTATATTAAAGGTATGCTGTATTGGTCCCTTATATGCTAGATATTCAAATATGGTCACCTGTGGTCAAAATTCTTAAACTGTTTTTATAACAACCTTTGAGGAAATTTTCCTCACTAGGACATTCCGTTATCTTGTGTGTTGCCTAAAAACGTCTGAGAACAATTTGGAGAGAAAAGACCTCCAGGAAAGTACTTTTTGAAAACTTCTAGCAATTATAGCGTGCTATAATTTTGGGCCTATACTGACTACCTTTAACCCAATCAAATGTGTCGTCAGACCACCAGAACTTGAACTTTCAGGATTCAAAATATCTTCATTAAAGAAGCGGAGAGAAATAACTCACAGATACCGAAACACCCAATATATAATATATCCAATTTTCTGTTCTTTTAATGTGCTAGGGGTATGTAATAATACTGTTTAGGTTTGTTTCTAGCCTAACACAGTAACTAATATCAGAAAGTCAGCCTAAGCTTCATATTTGGAATGTATTTTGGTAGTAAGACAAACTCAAAATTTATCTTTATATCTGTTTCCCTCCCAGGTATGTGGTTACATCTACATATGTGTCTACATAATGAAATTGTAGTGTGAAAAATAAAGTTTTTTTTCAATTTTGCACTGAGCAAAATTTGCAAGATAGTGGTCCCCTTAGCTTCCTATTGTAGTAAGGATCCTTCCAGCTATGGTAATATGGTTAAAGTTAAGAGGTAGCCAAAGGGCAATTAAAAAAATAGCAAATATGTTTAACTTAGTCTAAGCTATTCCCAATAAGAATGTACTATACCTTAGAAGCCATAAGTGTTGGCTCTTAATATGCTAGTAAGGCAAATAATTTATGGTCACTCATAATGAAACTTCAAAAGGCATTTTATTGCCATCCTCAAAGGAATTTTCCTGAATAAGACATTTAATTGTCTAAAACACTCCTTAATGTCTGTGAATAGTTAAGGGAGATAGAACTGTCCAGAGAGCACTTTTGAAAAAAACTTTTAGCAATTTTTAGCACACAAAAATTTGGGGGCCAATACTACAGAAGACCTTTAACGTAGAAAAGAATGCAAAGACTCGTCAAAGAGCTAAAAACTGCCTTTCACCCCTCCCTGCCTTCACAACCACACCCTACCCTCACATTTATCTACAAATTTGAAACTCAATGATATCAAACAAGTATATGAGCTAGCAATTATTCATATGAAAGGCACCATTTCACAACTAGGATGATGGGGGTGGGGGAGAGGCCATAGGGGAGTGTAGCATCACATGCAGGCCAAGTAAGGCATTATATATATATGTTTATGCACTGTGTTTAATCACACAATATCCACGCTGGTCTGTTGATATTATCTCTGTGGTTTGATATTGTTTTCAGCCTTGCTGCAGGTGACTTTGCAGCTGTCACAGCTTTTTTGGGGAATTGTGCCGAATGAAATAGACATTAGTACAGTAGTTGTATTGTATGCCATGTCCAATGTCAAAACCAATTCACTGTAAGTGTCTTCTGTGCAGAGGGTGAAAAAAAAGTACCATACATCCCCTCCCACCTTTTTCTTGTCCACTTTCATATTTGTAGAGTTCATAGCGAAACAGACATAGCCCGTTAACTCTTTTCATAAATCATAAACTGCTTACATAAGTTATAAATACACTTTCTTGAAAATCTGCCATTTTTTGTAACCAAAAATTTTTTTCTACATGATTCTTGTACATTTTTCGATTCTAGTACTACAATTATGCACTTTGCATTTAGAATATTAACGAGAAAATTTAATTAATTAATTAACTAGCTAACAAACTAATTAGTTACATTATAGAATCACACACCAAGCTGTGAGAGCACCATATCTTTCCTTTATCAAACTGTACAATACACAACAACATACAGGCTTTTCATTAACTTTGAAATCCAAAACAGTACAAAAACAGAATAAATGATGGTGATTCACTTACAAAACTTAACAACAATGTTCCTCATTTGAATGCTGAAATATACATGGTTTTCTTTTATAAAGTCAAAAATTGAAATCATTTATAAACAAAGAAACTTCTATTGCGTGGTCAAGAAAATCTATGTACACTCGTATTTAATTTTATATGATATTGAGAAATATTCACATGATTATTGGATTTTTCTAAGTCTGTTCGTTCTTAGAACTTTTACTTTCTTTTTCATTTTGTACAAACAATTTATTATTTCTTTGGTGTATAGTTTGGTCGGCATATAGTCTGGCACTAGAAGGCAAGAAATTTATAACAACAAAAAAATACCTAAATTTCTACCTAAATCTATAAATTAGCATTAATTTGCTTTATCATAAAAAATATAATCACTATATCACTATCATTTATTATATTGTATAAGAAATTAAAAATATTGTTTGATAACTTTTGTTTATTGATTTTCCTTCTAATTTTAATAATACATTGAGATGATTTAAAAAGAAAATTTATACCCTCCACACCATGCTTCAGTCAACTTATTGAAGATCAAAACAATTATCTGCGATTGATTATAGAAGTAACGTCATAATATTGGTTTTGCTTTGGCTTTGTCTTTATGTCTAGTAGCATCCTGATTGGCTATTCTCATTTCAGATATGAATCTAATAGCATCCTGATTGGCTATTCTCATTTCAGATATGAGTCAAAATTTTGATATTTCTTTGTAAAGAGAAAAGCAGACATCTGTATCATTTCTCTTCTGTGGGTAAATCTCCTTTGTAAATTTTTAGATGGGATTGGGTTTTTTTTTAAATCACATCTCCTGTGGTATTATACTCTTGGTACAGATTAGCACTAACTAATTAGCACCAAAAAAAATACTTGATAATTAATTGATTCACATATATCAAGCAAGGTCTGAATATTTCGGTCAGTGGAGCACAGGACTAGTTTCCTTGTTGACCTTCAAGGTACTATTAACATTTATTCTTTAACTTTTCTTGTTCAAAATTTCTTGAGTTTTGTCTCTTTCATAGTTGTTTCTTTGGCTAAAGTATGCTTTATATTATGCCATAATTCTGTGTGTTTCATGGGTATTGTAATTAACAAACAGTGTTGAAAACTTTCTTATCCATATATTAGCATTTACGTGTGTGAACTTTCCAAAGCAGTTGACACATGACGTATTTTATTATTATGAAATTTATTTTGCTACAAAACCACACCTTTAACTAAACTCTGACTCTCCCCTAGTTCCTTCACTCTGTCATAAAATGGGTATTTTGCAATATCTCTCATCAATCTGAAAAATATGTATTATAAATGAAATACAATACAACCATTTCCATTTCGTTCAGTAGATTTGGAATATACCGGCCTGTACATTCCTCATACGAAGCAAAAATTTTCTAATCTGATTTAAAGCTTTGCAATCAGTTTAAATAGCATCTCGATCCTTTTATAAACAGACTCTTGCAAAAGCCTCCATCGAGGGATTTATTTACATTTCTTTTGAAATTTTGTGATTTTTAACAATCAATTGCCAACTTCCTTAATCACACAAATGTTGGAATACCCTCAGTGGGGACACCAACTTCTTAATTAGTGAGGACTGTTTCATTTTATAATGGTACAACTAGTCCAGTAAATCTGAGATGACTATTTATTAACTTGATCTTCTTTGATAACTAGAATTAATTTTGTGAATACTGTACTTTGAGGATGGAGAAATGTAACTTATTCAAGAAACAACTCAAAAACGTTCTTGATGATGTCTCTGATCATAGTTAACTTTACCATCACAAATACCATGAAATTTTTAAAAAGACATTTTACATTTCACCTGGATTCTTGTGAAATATTTTTTACCTGCAATTTCATTTTAAGTTAATAGCTCATTTTTTTTCTTCAAATTGATGTTGCCGTTCCTTCAACTTTGGTCACAAGATTGTATCCTTCCAACGTCCTTCCAGAAGAGTGGTCATCGTTGCACCGCCCCTGGTTGTGACCCGTAACCTGTTGATGAGGCGGAGTTACGTTATTTTGATGATGTCCGGAACTGCTGAAATCAAGCACTTGATTCTGAATATGAACATCTGGGGAAAATATACCAAGAAAAAGAAATTTTTAATTTATTTCCCCAAAATTAAAGAATTAAAGTGTCAATTTATTGAGTTTTACACAGCTAGGGAGCAGGTAAATGTAAAAATCTGCAATAATGGTAAAATATATAATATGTGTTGTGCAATTTTTGAATGTCTTGATTTATGTTTATATGATGGTCAAACTGCCATATAAGTGAAATGATACACAAGATAGGACTATGTACAGTATTTGTAATCATAAATATCAGTACATTTCTAACATTTAATGGAAAACAGATTTCATAAATCTTGCAAATGCTGTGCAGTATCTAAACACTAAATATATAGATATATATGTTAGTATATATATGTTATTTTGCATTCTCAAATCTGTTTTGCAAGGCAACATGGTAGTAGAAATGTTGCACTTGACTTTTATGATTGACTATGCAAGAGCCATAAAACAAATTAAGAGTGCTGTAACTGCATATACTCTACACTGTAGGCTACAGTTTCCTCAGTATAAAGCATCCATTATTTATAGTATTGTGTATATATATGTAGAAGGCTTACTGTATGTATGATATGAGATACCCCTATGTGCAGTCAATCCAATAGGCATGTGTGGACAGATGCTGTAACATCGTGGGGTGGGGTGGGGGGGATATTTCAAAACTATATGAAGTTATTGCTTAATTACTGATGAAGGTAAATAAATCATTCTTGATCAGGATCATACAATTTACCTTCATTTATTGTGACTGTTACAGTAATATTATATAAAGGTTATAATAATATTTCACATGAAAAAACAAAACAAAATCAAAACATTTGTTGTGTAAGTCAAATCTGTCTATGTCATCCGAGCTGAATCAACTTTTCATTGAAAAAAAAATATCATGAAAACTTCAGCAATTTTTCTATTTCATGATTAGTGTTAGATGGACTTGCTATAGATCTTAGTTGGACCAGTAAGATTCTATTGGCATTGTCACTTAAGTGTCCCTTTAAGGATGAGTCTATTTGCCATCCCAAACCTTTATGGCGTTTTATTGCAGTTGGATAAACTCATAACCTGAAGAGCCATTTCGATTATAAAGTTGTTATTGTTGATGACTGCAAGAACTCACGTTATGTGTGTGCTTTCGTTAGCAGACTGTACCAATAATTCATCGTAGGAGAGGTCAATAGCTAGTACATTCTGTGTACCATTAGCTTGTAACTTTTCTGTACTAGCAGTATTTCTGAATATTTATATCTTTTCATTTATAAAATTGTGAATGTAGCTGGTTATGATGACTTATCTTTGTAGTTAATTAACATTTCTAACATACTAGAGCAGCGCAGCTCATTCGTAAGTATATAATCAATTTTAATTATGCACCGAGAAAATGCCCAAAATATTGCTTCAGTGAATTTGCGCTGTATTTATCTGATGGAGACTACACTATTTAAATAATAAGGGATATGGATCAGGACAATAAAGTTGTGAAAACTTCCGGCTGGAAAGTTTAATTTACTAACTAGGAGTGTTAGCTCAGTGGTTAACGCATGTGCCTTTAAATCATAAGGTCCCGAGTTTGAGTCACTCGAAGACTAATATATGTCGTCTAGTTACAGAGTTGTTGACAATTCATTATCATGTACGTTAAATATGAATCTAAGAGAGACTGACTTCGGTCACCTTGCGGCTTTGATAAGCCAATGATGGCTCTTTCAGGAGTTCCTGCTTGCAGGATCTAAAATACATACAAACAACTAACTGAAATGATACAAAAAAAACAAAAAAAATTTCTTTAAACGGTTTGACTGATTGCAATTTTATTTATGCTCAGGTGCTTAGTAAACCTTGCAAGGGTTTGGACAACACTAAATCATTGGTATGCAGGTTACATAGAACATCCAATGACAGAATCACTTTATGCAAATGACTGCTTTGAGGAAATAGCAAAATCTGTTCTGTGATAAATAAAGATCTTCCTTTAAGAAATAATTTTTCAGGACTTAACAATACCCAGTTTAAAGTCAGGTTCAATTTTAAGTGTCATATCTCTTTTACAAGTGTCATATCTCTTTTGGTAGAAGTTTTTATAGCCCATAAGTAGCTATATATACATACCTTCACCTTTGCTGTGGTTTTTGCCATTGTGTAGCAACCACTAGAACTTAGTAACACCCTCAAATCGTTCTCCTCACCCAAATTTACCATTTACTTTGATGAATCATGGCCGTCAACATAATACTTGTATCGTCTCATTCCTAAGCTGCTAATAACCGCTTTGAGCTGCGAGGCCTATGGTGTAGTCATTGCATCACATTATTTTTTGCAAATTTTGCTTGATTTCCACTCATTTCTGAATTGAAAATTTATTTCGCAAGGTCATATACTGTAGATACAGCAAGGTGATTGGTCAAACTGCCTATTCAGCGACCACGTGCGGTTTGTCCGTTTATGTATGTATACAGTAGGCCAATAAATTATCAAATTGTATGGTCAAGGGCTGACAACTTGTGACATTTGCCTGGTCATCTACTGGTAACTGTATAGTCTCAGGTGCATAAGATTTGAGCTACAAAAAAGGATTACTAACAGTGCTGAGTTAAATTGTGATATTGTATTGCACGGAAAAAGGGCTTAACCCACATGCTGGTACCACATTGCACATACCTGATTTTATACCCTTCCAGGCTCTCATATTCTTACTTCAACCCTTCTTCCACTCCATACTATTGCTCCATATCTCAAAGGACACAATTGAATCCCTTGAATATGATACAGTGACATAGCTCCCCCTCCCCACCAGTATCCACCCCTCTTGCAAAGGAACTTTTTTTTAGAAAGTTTGAAATGCATGCCAAACCTCCCCCCCCCACACCCTCCATTCCCCCATCTTAATATGGAAGTCTAGCTACAACCCTGATTCAATGGAACTAAAACCTGCTTGAAGGATTGCTTATTACCTGTGATATTTTCTGAAGTAGCATAATCCTCTTATACTTGTCAGAACATCCACTTCTATTACTTATTAACATCTTTGGCTGTCCCTGAGTTAACCGCCCACATTAGGAACCCCTGGCGCCTACAGTACTTTGTACCCATTTTAATCACAGTAGACAGCACTTTCCTCAACCTTGAATAATTAATAGCAATATATACTGCCTCCTACTGTACCTTCGCTATTTCTGTGGTTATTGGCTTCGTTGGGGCTGTGTTCACTTGGTAACACCTGGCTGCCCTGTATCTTCACATTCACGACTCGCCTCTTACCCATCACAAGATCACCTATGTCTGTGATCTGTACCTTCTTGTTACCAGGGAAATTGGAACTCATGAGAGTGGAGGAGGCGCAACTGGTGGTTGCCATGGAAGCGATCTGGTTATGATAGGAGGCTTGTAATTGGCTTAGCGATTGTTGTTGTGAAACCATGGCATGTTGTACATCGTAAACAGCTGATTGAAATCCGTGATCTGAGAAAAATCAAAAGAAACCATTTTTACTCAGTTGTATTTTTTACTTACTTGTTTCAAGTGAAGGCTCATCGAGGGGCATTCATTTAATTGATTATATGAATATTAATAGGTTTAAATTAGTGTTAATTTTTTTTTGTATAACATCAATTACAAAGTGTTCCTAATTAGTGTTTGGTATGGGCTCTATACTCTTACATGTTTTCATGTGGCAATTACTAAAATCGTGTACTTCACATCCACCTCTTAAGTACTTAGTAGTACTTACATTAATTACCAATGCTATAGAGAATTTAATCATTGCCTTAGTAAGAAGGCATACTTGCAAGAGCTAGCTGGTAACTGAAGGTCATATTGTGTTGACCTCAAATTTTAAATAAGCAAGCTAAAAATCATTAAGGATTAAAAATATTGAGGTTCTTCCCTGCATGTTTTGAACTTCTGACCCTCCAGTAACTCTTTGAAGAGAGTTCATTTATCCACTTAAAAGACTCTTCGTAAAGTAAAAATTCTTTGAGAGTGAAATTGAAATACTAGTATTAATAAAAGTTTGAGTATGAGTGACAATAAGGTGACTTTCTAGCATATTTGTCGGCCATACTGATGACATCTAATCAGCCAGTTAAATAAACTTCAACAGCTTCTGTATGACATTTTTCTGTGTGTGAAGTGTGCTAGGCTATAGGTTAGGTCTGCATCTGCCAATGAAAGTGTCAGGCAGAACACAAGGGTTTAATGTTTACTTTTAAAGGAGGCTACCAGATTTCCTCAAAGTATTGACCATCTGTTGTGACACTTGAATGAAAAGAACTAGCAGCATATCGACTCGAGTGCATAGAAAGAGACACTTGTCACAAATAGCATATTTTGAGCAATTTGTTTTCTGGCATATAGAGAGGTCAAAGAAGCCTGGTGCTTTTTAATACAGCAATCTCCTAGAAGACTTTACCTTGGGATAGCTGTTGCAGATAACCTTGATCAACATATTGCTGAAATTCATCTTGTGAGACGCCATCAGTGAGGGCAGCGTTGCCTGCGTGGATCGATCCGTTCGGTGAAATACGCTGCAGTGACGACATCTGATTCTGGGTGTGATCCACCTGCTGGTGGGGGGAGTTTGTTGTGGAATGCAGAACAGACATATGACTTTGTTGTTGAAGATTCTTCCTCGATAACAGTGATGTACTTCTTGAATTTGGTGAGTGATCTTGTAAACCTATCCAGGATAAATAAAAATTAATCGTGAGGTTTCAGAAACAATAAATATTAACATGGAAATGAATTCAGCTGTTATCTGTGGTTAAAAAAAATGATTTTGAGATATGGTTAACCATTTCTTGCAAATCTGTATACTATATACTACACTGTGCACTATATGCCCTCCCTTTTCTTACTGAACATGGCATTTAAGTTGTCTTTATGATTGTTATCTTCTCTATTGTTTACCTCTAGTAATGCTTCCTGCTGATGGATAGGAAGTCCGATGACTTTGATACAAGCCGTGGTGGTGAGCAGTACCTCCTAAAGAAGAATTAATCGGACCAGACGGACTTGGTTTGGTCGAATGAGAAAGGCTGGACATTGGGGGCAACCTCCCAGGCAAGGTATTCTGTGTAATAAATGTACATGAAAACATTGTCGTTTAGTCCACTTTAAATTTTATCAAGAATGTAAGTGTCAACTCCCACCTAACCTTGTTTTAACCTCTCCTCAACACCAGAATTGCCTCACCTTGCATAACCACATCTCACCTCACCTAGCCACGTCTCACCTCACCTCACCTCACCACATCTCACCTCACCTAGCCACATCTCACCTCACCTAGCCACATCTCACCTCACCTCACCACATCTCACCTCACCTAGCCACATCTCACCTCACCTCACCACATCTCACCTCACCTAGCCACATCTCACCTCACCTAGCCACATCTTAACTCACCTAGCCACATCTCACCTCACCTAGCCACATCTTAACTCACCTAGCCACATCTCACCTCACCTAGCCACATCTCACCTCACCTCACCACATCTCACCTCACCTAGCCACATCTCACCTCACCTAGCCACATCTTAACTCACCTAGCCACATCTCACCTCACCTAGCCACATCTTAACTCACCTAGCCACATCTCACCTCACCTCACCACATCTCACCTCACCTAGCCACATCTCACCTCACCTAGCCACATCTTAACTCACCTAGCCACATCTCACCTCACCTAGCCACATCTTAACTCACCTAGCCACATCTCACCTCACCTAGCCACATCTCACCTCACCTAGCCACATTTCACCTCACCTAACCATATCTCATCTCAACTCATCTCACCTCACCACATCTCACCTCACAGCATCTTACCTCACCTAGCCACGTCTCACCTCAGCTAACCACATCTCACCTCACCTCACCACATCTCACATCACCTAACCACATGTCACCCAGACAGATGTCATATCTAAACTGACCTCTCCCCCATCTCCTCATCCCTCCCCTCCTTGTCTTGTTACTTTTCATATCTGACTTATCATAAGTCTGCTTACCTCTGATTCTGATTTGATTGCACATATTGGAGAAGTATGAGATATTCCATTAGTCAGGTGTGATTGTAACCCTGAGAGACTGTTAGCTGTGGTTCCACTGAGAGGATGGTGGGCGATGACTCCAGATTGTCCATCCCCGACAAAAATGGGGGGAACGTTTGAAGTGGCATGTTGGGACTGCATCATCTCTAGTCCTATGGTGAGACAAAGTGCCAGTTAAACTAAGGATAATCATAGTAATGATGAAAGAACTTCATTTTGATTTTCAAAAATATAAGCAAAAAGGAAATGTCAGTTACCACAGCAACTGCTCAGCTTAAGAAAGAGGATACCATCATTTGAAGTGGTCCATTGTTTCTGTTCATAATTTATCTCTTCCCTTAATTTGATAGAACATTAGAAAGTGATAAAATGAAAACTCATTTATTTTAAAATCAAAGATATATTGTTAGAAGGGAAATAATAACAGAAATAACATCATTAGTTTCTAATATACAATAACAATTCTCCTAAAATAGGTGTTTAATGTTAACTGTAGTGAGGAAAGGTTGGTGTCCTTTTGTAATGGTTCGTTGTTAATGCATCAGCATTTTTCTTTTCAAGCCATCACATTTAGGTTTAAAGTCATCACCTAAATTGCATTCTTAATTCATCCCCATCCTTCTCCCGGCCACTTTCCAAGTTTCTATGTTCGAGGCACTGGTCAAATTCAATAAAAAAAAAGATAGGGATGTAATCACCAGCATTGAAACTATGTTTCCATATGAAATCACATGATCTCACATCCAACTTGGCATCAGTGATGGAAAGAAATGCAATGGCACAGGGCTTTTATTTATAATAAAAAATTAAAAATCATATCCAGTTGTCCCTGAAGCAAACTAGCCATCCTTTAATGGCTTTCTGAACAGCAGTTGTCTAATTGCAAAAAATTGATGTACTTAATTTGTAATTTGGTAAATTTGGTAAATTTAAAGTACTTAATTAATGTATGAGTGCTGTCTCTGTAAATGTAAACTGAGTGCACCACAATTAACCTTCTGGATTTAGGTCTGATAAAGGAATAACTCTGTAATAATGACCTCTAGCACATAATATTTTGTACAATATCTTTCCATATGATTGCCACATTGACCAAGTGCATAGTACATAAAGCCTCATGAAGAAGTAACACTTTCTGTTTAAACAGCGTATGCAGCAGGAACAATTTTTTGAATGTTTTATTTTTCTGCAGATTCAGCATATAAAAGAATTATTCACATTAAGTAGCTCTTTCCTATCCTGTCAGAAGAATTCAATGATCCATTTAATCAATTGTTACAATGCTATTGTGTCTTGAAACAATGACATCATACATTGATTAAATCACATTTTGTGTGTGATAGTCGAGTGCATGGTTGGGATGCACTGTAAAGGCATAATCTTTCAATAGTACTGTGCCACATTAACAATGAATGAAATGCATTTAGGTCTCAAAATTTGGGGCTATTTACGCAGGCTAAATGCCAGTAGATTTTGCTGTTTGCCAGTAGATAAAATTAGGGAACTTGGCATTTTCTACCAGTGCAAACTAAATGTTGCTTTTGTATTAATTCAAGGTAAATACAAGAGGGAATTTGATTTAAGCCAGTAGATATTTTATTCACTGTCTTTTATTAGCAAGTGGTTAAAATAGTGAAACTAATTAGGCATATCATTGGATCAGATGAGACTAGTTTAAGTTATCTATTTATCCTCAGGTGTACAAAGTGAAATAAGTAGCAGCTCATAAAAAGAAACAATTTACTGACTTCTATTTTAATTTTATTTTCAGTATTAATATATTAACTATAATATGTTCAAAGCTTGTACAGCATCAAATTCAGTTAATAAGAAACAAAATTGTTTGCAGCCACTCCACAAATCCAGATTCAACCAGGCATGTATACGACTATTTCCATATTTATTTGAGTAGCCATTATATCTGTAAGTATGGAACAAGTGGCAAGCGAACACAGCTGTAGTATTAAAAAAGGATTATTACCGATTATGTTTCTGTTGTAGTATTAATTGCATACAATTTTAGTGTAGTAATTTTGAATTTGTCATATCTCTTACTTTTCTGTTTTATCATTTCTCTCTGTAAACAACATTGACATGTCATCTCAGATTAAGGCCAATTCATTGTAAAGCATAACTCACATGGCAGATATACATTTATAATACTTCATAATTCCAATGCCGCTAGGTTTTTTTATCATTAGATAACATTTTGACACTTTGATATTAAAAAATCTCATGATAATGTTTTTATTTTTTATATTTTTTTGGTCATGTGTTTTGTACTATATATGATGAAAACTGTCAGGGCGAGAAGTTGTTCAGAACAGAGACTTGACTTGAAATTGAACAGCTCAGCAAAGGACTGTTTTAATTTGAAATCCTTAAATGTTGAAGTAGTAAGCAGTTTGTAAAAGATGTTAAAACAAGGCAACTTTTAAGTTAACATTTACCACTGCTGAAGTTATTCCTAATATTGTGGTTCGATACTAAGTTATAGTAATTACTAAATTAACTGCATCTGTTAATCCTGAATGACCAATAGGCCTACTCATAGTGACCATAAAGGAAAGATTTGCAATAGCTTTTCCCATGATGTTATACATCATTGGTCTACTCTGTCTGGAATTTCTTAAATCACAAAACTTTCTTGTGTATACTACTCACCAGACCCCTGTGGATAGGGGACAAGGTTATGAACATGAGCATCTAGGGCAAGTTTGTTCTTAAAAGCTTCCTCTTTCCGCCTGTTGGCAAACCAGTTATACACCCTGACTTCAGTGACTAAGTTGGAACCAAGACCACTAACTTGAGCGGGTGAGACTCCCCTCTGTATGCATTCAGCCCTGAAATTGAGATTTGAGAAAAGATGGATTGAGGTTAACATTTATGTAATTATTAGCAAATATTGTAAGTTTATGAAATATGTTTGCCGTGTTATTTCTTACTTTGTTCTACAGAAAAGTTGCAATTGAGCGGGGGAAAAAGACTAAATCACATTGTTAAATTATTTCTAATTCAGTGACATGTCAAATATTGATTACATTTACAGTATGTGAAGAATTCTGCAGTTGATCAAGACTTACTTTGCCCGAAATTCGTCCTTGTCATTGTTTGAATTTAAAATTGACTAGGTTTTCACATGCTTCTCATGTTAAAACTAAAAGCTGATAATATCAGCATAATCGCTGCATACATTCCAAGAAGTGCAATGACATTGTGAAAGTAACCTAAATGGTTATACTAGTAGAGTTCACACTATTCCCATAAATTTGATTTATTCAAAATAAACAGAAACAATAGTTGTTATGCCTATCTGCAATATGTCTTTATTAAAGCCTATTCTTGTGCCTTTTATTACACTTTCAGCTCCTTGAAAAAGCAAAAAATTAGTTTTGATATATTGGAGACTTTTAAGACCACTGCTGTCAGTCGACGTTGCATTTCTGGAACAGTTTTAATTCCAATAACCCTTTAAACAGCCAAGGTTCATCAATTAAAGTGACTGGACAATGTAGTCTAATGTACAGACCATTTGCTCAGTCCCTCAGTTGTAACACAAAACTTAATGCAAAAGTGTAAAACTTTATGTCCACATATGATATGTTTAAAATGTGATAGAAATTTCATTAAATGATGCACTTTTGTTTTATGGAGTTGGAAAACAAGAGCAGCAATGCTGCAGAAGCTCAGTTAAGCTTCTATTTGAGAAATTTGTTTTGATTGGCAATTTTTCTGAGCAGTTTATCCATTTCTTTGTGTGAAAAATATAAGATATAGGCAGGATAATGGTGTCATTTCCTTTCCTCCCATCACCTTTTTTCCTTGTCTTTCTTAGCAGACAAAATTACTGTCACTACTGTAGGGTGTATCCGAATTGCCACTTGTTAGTCCCCGCAAAAATTTCCCGATATTGTCGTACTCCGGGAAATTTCATTCAATGTGGTAACTTATTTTATGTCATAGATATTTGTGCTTAATTACTAGGGATAAACTATTAACCATTACAAAAACAAAGAACCAATAGTATATGCTCTTCGTGGTATTAATTTATGCAATAACAGAACGAAAACGTATAAAAGTATTCTTCTACTAAATCTGCTAAAATGTTGCGGATATCACGTTTGAATTGTGCTGACCCAAAGTTGCACCCATACGATAATAGGGCGACCTGCCACTTGTTTACAATCGACGTACCACAGAGAAACGTGAAGAGGAGATCTTCAGAATGGACTCCAGCAATGTAAGTCATTCTCTCATGTCGTATTCCACACACAAACTGTGGCAATGTTCAAATTGCAAATCTGCTAAGTAGACCTCTTTACAGAGAATGACATCAAACTAGATATGAAGACTGAATAACAAGTAAATATTTGACTTGAGTCACTTGACTAAATCTCGCAATTGCGAAATCGCTTCCCAAAATGACGGGAAAATTAATATTTTGCTGCTCACACCAAAACGCATAGGCCTACTGGTCATGAATACTACAAGGTTGAAAAAAAAAATTTCATGATCATTGCATATGATCTGTAGCCTTCATTTCATCATAACTGAAAAATCTGCAGAAGGTCCTGTTTGGGCCCTCACGTAACGACAAAAATTTTCAAACGCAAATGACCTTCAAATTTGTCACATATGATCGCACGTTTGCAAACGTAACTCACACAAACCACTGACGAAATTTCAGCCACTTCGAATGAAAAATGACGAAATGGCAGTCATTCAAACACGTTTGCAAAAAGTTACAGAAATTCGGCATGATCGCTTTAGTTATCGCTGAAAGCTTTCAGGTGAGCTGCAAAGTGTTTTGGTTAAGTTATTAGAATTTATAAAACAATAGATTAGCATACATGCCTACAATGAGGAGCCAAAAAACACAGTTTAGCTTTAAAGGAGCATATGAGTAAGCATAGTTTAAAGATGAATATATTGAAAACTGAAATATTACCCTTTGTTGGACTAAAACTGAAATATTACCCTTTGTTGGACTAAGACATACCAAGACCAAATTTCTGCCTAAAGTCATCTTGTAAAGTAAATCTCAACATATTATTGGTAGTTCTGCTATCTAAGATGCAAGCATTGATGGACACTCAATATGTTCCCTGTGTGTCTTTTCCCAGAAACAAACCTGTTCCGAGCCTTGTGTGTCTTTTCTCATCATATTTGATGTGAAAAAGAAGACTAAAAGTGCTTTTAAAAATGTCAATGTAAGTATGCCTTTTTTTTTAATATTGAAGTTTGTTTTTCTGCTAATGTATCAAAGATCATTCACACCTCAAGGGCCTACCATACTCTCAACAATGTCTGTAGTACTTATTATAAATTGCACAGTGGACCTGCACCTAAATCTGGAATTTCACACATCTATCTATCAATCTACTGACTTACGCATTGCACTGTATAACCAATCCCTCTCGTTCTTCTTTGCATGGATTCCGGTTCTGTTGATAAGCATGGTAAAGTATTCTCTGAGATGCAGGCCCCCATTTGAAGCGGTTCCTTCTGCACTTCTTACTCAGGGGTTCGTGTTCTTCAGGTGAGGGATCTAAAGGTATAGCCTGTGGGTTTGTAAATTCTGTGGTGGAATATAGAGAATAAATTGTATACGATTATTTTGTGTCTTAAATTATTTGATCTCACGAAAGAAACAATGATTACAGTGAGGTATCTCGTTTCAAAAACATCAATGCCAACGTACAGTGATGAACGCGTCCACTAAGAAATTAAACCTTTCTTCAAACCATGGGATATTTGTTCCATAAGAAACTTGTTTTTTCTTTTGTAACTAAAGAAAGTTTACTGTTTGGTTAAGCCATTTGATAATGATGCCACACAAAGCACTACCATCATAGTTATTGAATTTGTGACTCAATGGAATAAAATATTATCACCTCAAACCATATCTCTGCTAATATTTGTTTCCTTTGTCCTTTTTTTGGCAAAGAACTTATGCATTCCACAGAATTATGGGAAGGATGAGCTGGAATATAACATTTATATAGCATCCAACTTTGCAAGCAGAGTTAAAGTTTGTACTTTTGTATCTTCTAAGAAGAATATATTAAGAAGATGTTGAACTGTTCCATTAGAGGGATTCATGGTCCTCCTCTTGTATAGCTTCGTCCATGTAGATCAGCCGTAGTAAATGTTTTGAGGCATGAAGTGATCAGACACCCTGCCGCTTACAGAGGTAATTTTAAGCTTCGAAATTTCAGCTGTGTACTTGTATTTTGTTGTCAGTAAACTATGAAGAAAATAACCACATGATGAGTCGGTTGATAATCTTCAGTCAAAGAGTCGCCATGACCTCTGTACCTAGTGTTAGCTCTGTGTTACTACTCTTTAATTATCATCAGCAAATAATATTGGACTGCTCTAAAAAGCCGCTACGATATTGGCGTGTGTTGTAATTTACGAAATTGTGAAGATTTTGGAATTTAGACCTTATATTTTAAGCACTTTTTTTTTTGTGGCTAAAATTTTAAATTCCAGAAGTACGTTCATAGCATGCCTAACTTTGATATAGCTTTCATACTCTACCCACATCAATTGAAGCAGCATGTTGTGTTTGTAACAAGACGCAAAGAAATGAGCAGAAAATGTTCAACATTGTTCTTTTTTCAATTAAGTATCATTACAAATGGTTAATAACTTGAGAAACTTTCTTATGTGTTAAGAAAAACACATAAAGGAAGTCGTAGCTTGATAAGGGAAACATTTAAGAAGAAGTTAAATCTTGCCATTAAGTGGATTATGCTAATCTCTAGTCAATTGGGAAGAAAATATTTCACGTATTCTTAAGGAACCAATGAACCACAATTTGAGGGAAATCTGCTGTCATAGTATGTCAAACAGTAGCTGAATTTTAACCTACACAGGCACTGATCCTCATTAAGTTCACCATGATAATTACCTTGCATTTGGATTTTTTTTTTTTAAAGTGTTTCATTTAATTGTTTGGCAAGTCACCATGATAGGAATTGCGCAAATATAGTGGACTGGTAAATGGAACTAGACTTTCTCTTGTTTTTTCAATTTAGCATTTTGCTCACAAATATTAAAACTACGGGTGATCTTGCGTAATTCAGTAAAGATATTTAGATGTAAAACAAAATGTGATGTAAACCATCACCAATGTGAAGTATAACAGCCCTCGATGTATGTAGCTATTCTCTGAAAGTTCATCATGACCATAGATGTTAAATTTTCATATTTAACCACTCAAAATAGTCACAAGTACCTCTTAATGAATGTTAAAGAGCTCATTTTGGCGTAGTGCGAAAGTGCCACACAGTAGATGCAGTACATGTGTCCACACAGCTGTTAATAGGATGCACTATAAAAGGTTGTTAAACAACATTGGAAAGGTTGTAAAAAGTATACATATTTACTATACACTGAAACTATCATGCAACACAAACAAAACAAAACAGGACACAGTAAATATTCAACGGTGGTTGGCTTCAGCCGCCATTTTGATTCTTTAAAACTTGCTGCCCTTTTTGAAATATAAAGCAGGTTTCAAGGTTAGATTCATGATTTCCAGTCGCATGGCTGATTTTTTCTGCATTATTCCATACAATCTAACAACAGATGTGTAATGTTTTTTCCTTCCGAGGTATGCGATAAAAATTGGAAAATATCATTTTTTTTTAGATGTATTTGCATTTTTAAAGGAGTGTTCACGTTGCTACGTCAATCTTCTATTGGGCACTCCTCGGTCTCTTACTCTTTACAATTATTGTCATGTGTATGTCAAACGTGACTGAAATAAAGTTCTGCGAGTGAATGAATGAAAAGGAATATTCATATTTTTGTTGGCTCAATTATTATTCTGTCATGAAAAGTTGGTTCTGATTAATGCTAAACGTGTTGAGAATGGGTCAAAACCCTAATGTGTGCATGATTGTGCATTCCATTACGATTATGGTAATTAGACTAACTTAGATGATTTTTAACCATGGGATATACTTAGCTCGCATACTAAATAAGCCGAACTGGTGCTTCGAAAAATCCGTCGTATCAAAATCAAATTTTGGTCGACCACTACAACACTAAAAATACTGTAAGAAGTCTTTGTGTATAATATACGTATAATGTTCTCGAAACAGATTCGGCTGATTAGCTACTGCTTATATCTTTTTGGGCAAGACGAACTTTGTGGTATTTACACTGAACATAGCACCGATAATGTCTGTAATTAAACACTAAATCTGCCAGCACTATTGAGTACTATACTAACTGCAAGTTTTGTATTGCACACACTCCCATAAAAGTAACAAGAAAATAATGGAAAATAAAAACCATAAATTTTACTGTTCAGACTGAAGTTCTGCAAGGGAGCTTGGGAAAGTAATTCCATGTCTTGGGTCCAACCTGCATTCCAGTGTAGCTTTATGTTCGTAAACGGTTAATGTCTTTCCTTGAGCATTTGATTAAATAAGAATACATTTTAAAATCAGCGATGAGTTTTATTGTGGAGTTTGGATAATACCTGGGTATATGGTCACGAATTTCCACTATAAGAAATTAACGTGTAATACCTTCTGCTCAGCATTAAACCTCGAAAAGTGTAATTGATAGTAATAATTTCCAACTTCCAGTTCTAGAGGTCTAATGTTATTAATGTTATTACTATATATAGAGCTTTTCCAAAAGTCTGAAATTGTTATTTATTTGTTTTTTAAATAGTGCTTACTGTCACATAAACATAATAGTTTGGTGTCTGTACTCACTCTAAATGTCTAGATTTTATTGCTGTTTAAAGTCCTTATTTAGATGACATTGTTATTTATTTGTTTATTAAATAGTGCTTACTGTCACATAAACATAATAGTCTGGTGTCTGTACTCACTCTAAATGTCTAGATTTTATTGCTGTTTAAAGTCCTTATTTAGATGACATTGTTATTTATTTGTTTTTTAAATAGTGCTTACTGCCACATAAGCATAACAGTCTGGTGTCTGTACTCTTTCTAAATGTCTAGATTTTATTGCTGTTTAAAGTCCTTATTTAATTGCAGACAAATTTAGAGTTTGATATACACAGTCTCTCTAGAGACAATGATTATCTGTTACAAAGGAAAATAGCAGGCTACTATTATCTTATATCTGATTTTTGTTTACACTCTGCTCCAAAATACAAATTTATGTTGAACATTCATACTCATTTGTATGCCAGAGGTGAGAACTCTGTCCTAGTTTGAAGTGTACAGTCTACTAAAAACATTTACACCTGTGACAAAACATTCACATCCCTTCATTTCATGAGGACATGGAGAGTTGTTCTCTTTTCATACCTCAGCTGCCATTTAGGGATGGAACATGTATTTACTTTATGAATAGTGCATCCAGTACCACACTATACTTTTGTTTTATTAGTATAACCATTAGCTTGTAAGTTGTTTGTTAGCTATGTATCTGTAATAATTAATCATAACCAGTGCATAATATTCATATGAACAAAAGCATTTGGTCTTATATAAGATACAATTATTAATATAGTTATTACAAATTATTACTATTATGATGCACATTTCTCTTTTTTTTTTGCTCTTTTCTTTTTTGCTACATTGGTTTTTGAAAATGTTGATAACGATACTGGTAGCAAGCTTCTTTTGTTTCTCTGTGGCCGCCTAATGACAAACCATTTACCACACGAACTTGAGCTCCCATCAGCTGAACTACCACGTTGTCTTATCTTGACAGTCTCCAAACAAAGATTTTTATAAATTACTTCTCAACTGAAAAAGCCAAGTGGTTAATGAGTTCTGATGCCCTCTCCACCAGGTGGGACATTGAGCTGTCAAACTTGACCTTTGACACGGTTCCTATGTTTACTCCGGGGATAAAGGTCATTGTAAGTTTTATTTTTGGTCGATCTTGGGGATCGTATGTCTTGAAATGACTCACTACTTCCTACCTTATGAAGATGACTTTGTCAAAACGTGCGTTACGGCATTCTTTCATGTCAGTAGTTGCAAAAACACATTTTTTGTATCTTTCTTGAGGTCGTTATTAGTTTTGTTTTATTATAATGGGAGTTGTTTAGTTCAAATGAAAAAAAAAGAGATATGGAAACCATTTTGGTGATGTTATTTTAATGAGATAGTAAATAAAAATAGTAAAAAGAAATGTTTTGAATATATTGATAATTGTTTTGCGTATATTAAAAATTACTTGATTGCTATGCCATATCACACTTTCTTTTCATAATAATTCATCATACGCATAACTTGATAATTACAGTACGATTCGTAAGACTTGTCATCGAAACCACAATAGTCAGTCCGTTGCTCCCCTGCCCCTCCAAACGCAGCTGTGAGAATAAGTGCTGTGTGAGTGTATTATTCTTTCAAATTTCTCAAAGTCTTACTTTGTAGAGCTATTATGCGACTATGCGTGATACTGTTAACATATCCTTGAGGTATCATCAAACAACCACTCGAAGTACACTACCAAACTCGACAGTGTCCATTTGCGACGTCTCCAATAAAAAAAATTAAAATAGTACAATTTTATTCTGTGTACAATATTTATCTCATATATAGTTTTCGTAACTTACTGCTGTTTAATAAGTATTTCGACGAGGGAACAAGATTGATACGACTTATTGGTTAAGCCTTTCCTTTTCAACACAGTTTACGCCAATGTGGCTACCAAAGTCGTAAAACCATGGGAGTATAGCTAAAGACTATAAGCGTTGAACAATGCGTTGAATGTTCACATGTGTGCATAGTGAATGGATACTACACATCCCCTTTTGCACGCAATTGCTTTTTCTTGCCAATTTTAATCTCTTAGGACTGGGTCGGATGGATGGTAGTGACTAGCCCAAAGATAAAGCCACATGTAGAACCGCTATTAATAACCGACTTATTGGTCATGGCTAGGGATTGCAAACAGTTCGTTTTCAAGCAATGTCACAGAGTGGTGCCACTTGGAAATTGTACGTATGCACTTCAGAGTTTGTTTACACTGAACAGTCTATTAATATCGAAGCAGGCTCAAAGATGCTCTCCTTGTGCTTATAGCCACCGTATCTGCTAAATTAATTCCCACTCTGCTGCAGTCAATCTGCTAGTCATCTTGATTAAACTTTAGTATTCAAAATCATAGAAAAGTTCTCATTGAATAAGTATATCTCTGCCTGTTTATTTTTATTTTTTACTTTGTATTGTATTATTGCACCCTTTTTTTTCAGGGGACACCTGTGGTTAGAAGTTTACATTTCTTTACACTTAAAGATCTTACATTCTTTACACTTAAAGATCCATGTTAATCTACAAGTTTACCGCAACATTTTCTAAAGAATGAACGGTTTGCAAATAGAGGTCAAATGTGTTACTGTGTATGCCCTTTTGTAAGTGATATTTCGAGTGCAAAATAGTTCAACATTGTCGTTACGACTTTTCATCTGTTCTAGACCCTTTTTTTCAGGCGGTTGTGGTTAGTATATATAGAGAGAGAGAGAGAGTAATGTAAACGTAACAATGCACATGCTGACCTCTTCACAAATAAGTTTATTTGAATTTAAAACAATGACCTCACCGTAGCAGGTGTCTCCAATAACAAAAAAAAATACACGATTCCTTTTTTTTTCATAATAAGTGCACTTTTGAGTAATTGGTAAACAACAGAAAGCCTCTGATAAACATTTGCAGTTGTTGGATTTATTTTACATCTTTTGTGAGGCTATTCATGCATTGATTAAACTGTGAAACGTTTTTGACATTGATTTAACTACTGTTAATATGTTACATTATGATAAACAATAAAGGCTCTACATGTCCTACAAAATTCGAAAGCTTTCACTCACATCTCATTTGAAATCAAGTTTACAAAACACTTCAAACCTGACAATTTATTTACCAGCAATATTAACTATTTGCTGTAAATGTTTAAAATGTTATGATCACCTGTTTCATATAAGTGGATCTGTTTATTCGCATTAAACAATTTTTAATAATTTACTATTTGATATCAGTTAAACAAAAAAAGTAACTTGGCTTACCATTTCAAAGTATCGGGATTGACAAAACGTTATCTAGGGTGACTTATATGCATGATTTTAACTCATCAGGTGTCAGTTCCGTCAGAGTGTTGAACGTATATACACTAATTTCATCATTACATTGAAAAGTAAAACAAAGGATCCGATGTTAACAGCTGGGATAACATTTTGAAAAGAAAACTTATAAAACTACTTTGGTCATATAATTAATAGTCATCTTAACTGTTTTAAAGATCAATTTTAAGATATTGAATTTTCCAGTTCCTTTGATACTTTCTGTCGAAACCGAAATCCATACTAGAGCAGAATAGTCGCGGGTTTTTTCAGATAACAGTGACTACAAAGTTCAGAAGTTTTAAAGCTGTGGATTAGCTCTTGGTATGTGATCATTACTAATGTAACAATAGCGTATGAGCGACAAAAGTTCTCGAATCGAATGTAAACCATAATAATTCACTCTGTTCTTGTTACTCTTTAACATCCAGGAGTATTGTCTTAAGTTAGTCGCAATATTATTTGTGCAATACCAATTAGTAGAGGTTTGGTCAAATTGTCAAATCAACAAACAAACCTCCCCGAGTTACTCAAGTAATGTACAGTTTTTTTTTTTTTTTCATTAGTGTTGCAACTGAATTACAACAACGAACTTGCGTATACTTTAAAAAATTATCCTCTCAGTCGAAACAATTTAACGGGGTTAAAGTTGATAGAACTTTCTGTCGCATGCTTATACGCATCTATTATTAGGCAACGGTTGTGTTGGTATAGCTGTATTTTGGAAATGGGTGTGTCTGTAGTTTTACTTCTAGCATGTAAGATGTTTCTTAGGTTTTTTAACCACGTATAGTTTTTTGTATATTAATACAGTCTCTAAAACACTAGTACTTTGTATTATTCATCACATAACATATAACTGGGGATGTAAAACGAAAACCTTTGAGCCACTCTCAAATCCCAGTCTCCTTACATCGAGATTGTATAACTGTGTGATAATGACTGTTATTTTCAAGTGATTATCACGAGTCACTTCAAACACGAATAGATACTAACATGATCTTGGTCGAATGTTGTTAATCGACCTACCGCACACATGTGCTCTGCAGTGTATCTCTACAGGACAGATTCTACGCATGATCTCAGCCCAAGTGGTCGAAAGTAATATAAGTATATTATATTATGTAAGGAGCGAGTGAACATATGCAAATTTCCTAAACTTTCATCAATTCTATCATCAGTCCTCACAGCTTCCAGTTTACGAATGAAAGAAATTGATCAAACGCAACATGGTTAATAAATGTTGCTTTTGTCTTGGTATGTTGTGTTTGCTTATGAGATGACACATCGTTTCACTGGAATTCGGAACATGTTCAAATATCTTCATAAGTTTAATGTTTGTTTCTTGTTTGACACGAAGTCAAAGGTGGAAACAAATTAGCCCGTTGCACTTTTCTTTGAAGCTGTTATCTGTTACAGGATGTGTACATCGGTTAAGTTTTCTCTCCCTTACTGAATGCCATCACAATGACAGCTTTTCCACGTTACCTTTTCTATGATATCGATAAAATATCTTCTCCAAAATATCAGATAAAAATGGAATTTCTAACCGTAAGAAACCTCAATGAATTGCAAAGGAACCCTTAAGTGACGTTGTACTCAAGTACTATGCAAAGTGATGTAAATTACCAAACTGAGTTACAAAACGGCTTAATAGCCGTTAATTAATGGAATTGGGATTTACCTTATTGCAGTTTGGTCAGGCCCACGTAATAACTATGTATACAGTGCATGAGACGTTTATGTTGCAAAGTATACAAATATGAAAACTTTTATGTGAAATTCTGTTCTGATTTTGCATTTGAATATGTAGATAATGCTGGATGGGAATGTCCTTACAAACTTATAGGCTACATAATGCATTCGCAAGAACATGATTAAATAGAGAATTTTGGTCGTCGTCAAGAAACTTTCTACAGACAATTGATCAATACAGCCTTATTGATTCCCTTTCAAACATATCGTTTCCCTCGGAAACTTGAATTACGAAAATGACAGAACTAAACCAGCATTCGAGGATGTAATGTAAAAATATTTCTTGAGTTTCCAAGTAGATGTTTCCCGCCACCCAAATAGATTAATTAGAATAGATATATATCAAATATGTCGCATTATTGGCGGCATAGATGTTGTCATCTGTACTTATTATGCCAAGGACAGTTATATATGCTATACGCCTTAGTCTACGCTAAAAGGACTTCCTTCGTTAACAACGTCCAGATGTGTTCGTACAGAAAAATATGAATAATGATCACTGGAGTGAAGAAAGTGGATTGTGTAAATGAGATGGGTACCGGATGCTTTTATTGATTTAGCATTAAATTGAACACAGTTGCATGAATTCATCCACCTGGAATCATAATCAGTACCTCTTTCAATGCATAAATATATAATTTCCGATGTAATTATGACGTAATGTATATTTTGTCAGAGCTACAATCTTCGTAAAAACTGTGACACAGTAAGACAGGTTTTGTGGTCAAGTTTAGTGAATGTTCAGTTCAAGATGCTGTATACGTCATATTTCCTACAATATATAATACAATATCTTATTAGTAACTGTATGTCTGACTTTTTTGCGGGAGGGGGGGGGTTGGGGAAGTATACTTTCTGTTCTTTCTGAAATTTCTATAAAAATGTTTATGAATGTACTTACGGTTTGCTACTTCGACTTGTTTTCTGATATACCATTGGTATAAAAGGTTTCTCTTCATACTCTTCATCGGGGTTCCCTTGTTGAGATGTTGGGATAAGTGTGATTGGTTTAACCCAGTGGCATCTACCACTTCTCTTTGGGGGATGTTATGTTGTTGCATGTACTGCTTAATCATCTTGGCAACTTGCCATGGATCTTGCCTGAATATAACAAATGATAAAAGAAAGACATTTTAGTTATACTATATATCATCTTCTCAACGTCATTACGTGATATTTCTGTGACGTCGAAAATAACATTTTTTTTTTTAATTTTGTTTATATATTTATATATAAGTCGGGGCACTGTCTCTCGCAGTGATATCATGACATATACACCCTTGTGACCCTTCTTCCGACAAAGCCCGTTCCAATGACTTGATATATCTGATTAATAATATAACACGTATTGCATTCACTAATTATCGGTAAGTTAAACCTCGAACTACTTGAATAAAAACACAATTTCAACTCGTACAGTACTCAACATCATCCGCTCTTATTAAAGGTACTCTCCTATAACAGCTAACAGGGATATTCTGGTGATTCGCAATATTATGGCGTAAACCTTTTGCGTTTCTGACATGTACGTAGATATAGCTTCGTCTATACTTTGTTTGTTATCAGGGCGTAAGCTACTATTTTCATTAACCATTTACGATAATTAACCGTTAATATTAACATATATGTATAGCACGGGGGAAATACTTCAGATAGTTTTTGTCAAGACCATTGCTGTAGCATTACGAGTAAATTTGTTGGGAAATTGACTCAAATGAGTAATGATTATGAAAACGCCAATCAGCTGTTTTGAAGCTAGATAAACAACAATTGTGTGAATGTTCCTTAAGTAAACTATGATTGAGTGCCATGTCGTTACCATCATGGCAATGGAGCTCAAAATGTCTTCTCCCAGAATTCATTTATATCCCCATTCGTACAAGAAAAAGAAAATATGTTGCAATTTTGGGTGAAGACTTAAATTTATTAAAGAGAACGTAGGCAGCTAAATAAACATTACGAATGTATCACATTACAAGGAGTCATTTGACAAATAAAGATGAGAGCAGGGAACGATAAATAGAGAGAAACAATTAGGTATGAGGCAATCGAAACTGATTTTGTTCCTTGTTATGTTAAAATTAGAACATATTAATTACAGAAATGATATGCTGTTAATTTTTTTTTTAGTTTTTTTTTTTCTAGGTTGAAGGTGAATTTCAGTGTAAAATCCCCCTTAATAATGTACATAAAATCCAGTAACGTTTGCACAAGCTCTCTCGCTTTCCGTGTCCTCTTCAAATTTTGGCAAATCCTCTTTTTCATCTTTCGATCATTTAAGGTATGATTTTTTTTATTAGTACGAGTGAAATTTCCTTCTTTTTTTTTCTCTCTTTTTTTCCCCTTTTGTTTATTATTATATTTTACTGGGTTTTTTATGTTGATATTTTAAGTCAAATTTATCAGTATTTAGGGGACATTATTATAAATACGTCAATTTGTATTCTGATTAACACCGATTACCACCACAAATAACTGTGACAGGTGTACAAATGTTAAGCTGTGTATGCGTTCGAAACCACTAATCACAAATAAACCGCAAAGAAATTATACATTAAATATTGTGTACCATCCGGTACCATTCGTATGCCGGTACTGAAAACCCATTTATTTAGTTAATTTGTTTTTGTAATGAATTACAAATATGCCAACTCGATACTACATATAATTTATCACAGAGCCAACAAAATTAAACGACTATAGTCGTGTTTATGCAACACTCATATATCTACAAATTCCTAGAGTTAATGTGGTACATATCATATTTATTTACATGTCCAAACTTGAAGCTAAATGACATATACGGAACGCCATTTGTTTCGCAATGTTAGGGAAAGCAATACATTTTCACATCAATCGTGATATGCTAGCATTTGTTCGTAAGGTTGATATATATCTAGAAACGAATGGTATCGCCAATAATTGTCTAACCCCCCCCCCCACCCCAAACGGTTCGAACTAAAATTCAAGCGTTCCTCAGATTCAATAACATTGTTATTTTATTATTATTAACATGCTGAAATTGAGTTGTAATATGCTGATGTTACTTCCGAAACGCCTATACAGATATTGAAACATAACATGTTGATTCAAACATTGACATGCTGTTGTTTAATTGTAACATTCATATTATTTTCCCGACATGCTTTTCTCTAGCAATGTTAAACATATGGTGTTTCGGCGACATGTCGGTGCATTTGATGCCAATGTGTGAATTGGTACATATTTGATACATTATGCAATTTATTTTTACTAGAAATGATGGGCTAGTGTAGTACATAATCGATATCACTTCGGCCACACCAAGGGCTCAATATATGAAATTTGCGTGGATTCGGGGTTGAGGGGGGGGTGGGGGAGGTGGATATGGTTATTGACTTTCGCCAATCCATCTGCTATAAAGTTAGGAACAAATATTCTCAAGTTCTGTATTTCTTAAATACACTACGCGGTTCTCTTAAGCTGTTCAAAGGGATGATAGGAATACTGGTGAAGAGCTTTCCACTAAAGTCATGCCGCAAACAATCGTCTCTCGCCTACCGTAGTTTACATTTGGCGGAAAAGTCAAGGCTAAACTAATTTGTATAACTTCTTTGACTAATATTATGCTTGGCGTGTGAATAGCCGGCCAGGTAATATGGTCATAGATCCTGTGCGAAAGGTCAACGCGGAATTTTATCATTTTCAGACGTTATAACATTTCATCGGGTTTGTTTCGTTTGAGTGTTAATTATTACGACTAATGACAAGAGATGCACGCCTTAGACTAGTTTTGTAAGGTCATAAAGAACGTAATCAAATGTTGATCTTTGTCTTTTCGGGATGTTATCTTGAATAGACAGTGACACCAGGAAGAGAAATTGAAAGAGCAATAACCTTACAAACTGTCTTTGAAATTCATTAACGACACTATGAGGAGAAAAGTTGCTCACACCCTTAATACTTCAAGACTGGAACACGCCGTAATCCGACCAATGGGACGAAGGCGTTGAACTGAACCCAACGATGTCGAAAGATCAAGAACGATCAAGGTACCTTAGTAAACCTTTCAGAGAATTGCCAAGTGGCTTGGACCCTCCGTGCTGAAGGCAAGATAGCTTTCTGATCCCAAAATACGTTGGAAGCTTTTGTACGTTTCATGTGACGGGATTCTCCAACACAACTACCGCTCCCGCCTCTCTCTCCGCCTCGCTGGGGCCAGTACAGTACCCACTCTCTCTCTCTTTCATAATATACGTTTTGTGAAAAGTTGTTATAAAATGCAATAGGTATCACATTTGTCGTATCCTTCAAGCTCATGAAGAGGATGCTACAGTCCCATTGAAAGCTTTCTTATTTTTGTTTATTTAGCAAAAAGCTGAATTCGTTTGACTTAGGCGTCTATGCTAAGACGTATGGCCCATATACGACAAATATTACTATTTCGACCTACAAGCACAACTATAACCTACAAACTGTTTGTCAAGAACTGCAGCGCATACTTCTACACGGGGTAGCAAAATACCGTTCGAAAGCAAGTGTAATAATATCATGACATCAAACTACTTCAGGAGTGGTTTCTTTGAAGGGGTGTCGATTTGACACTTCCACATCTGTTTCTTGACCAGTTTTTCTTTCTTTTTCCTTTTGTGATTCGGTTAATTTTCAATCAGTTTCGAGATATGCACTTGAAGGGTGTACTGTAACGAGTTTGCAGTGGTTACCATCATGTTCAGTACCTAATCGTACTTGTTTGCTCCATTTCTGTTTGTGTCCCTTTGTGTCATGTGTACTGATCCTAGGGTTTAGCAGTCTAAAGGCCATGTTTACCGATTCAGTATACCAGCCGGGTTTTTTACTGATAGCTTAGTGGTTCTTTATGGACAAGTATTGCACTACTTAATATGTGAATTGGACAGCTTTATGGTCTTTTGTTCGTCATTAACAAACTCAAATACTAATTTAATTCCCTGTGTACAGTCGCATTGACAGAGAATGTAACAAAACCGAACAACAACCAACGAACAACCTATGTGTATAGCAACACCTCAAGAATCACGTATACACTTTTATCACATATGGCGGAGTATACGTTGTCACGAGAAGGAGAATGTGCCCGCGACATAATACAAAAAGATGGAAGAAGTGAATAGGTATTAATGACTTAAGTAAAAGGCTGAAAAAGACAATGAAACCGATGGCAGAAAATTAAATACAGATAGCTCTCTGGCCCATTTCTGTGTAGAAAAATCAGTTAAGAATATTGTCCATAACACTTATAAAGACCCGGATGTACAATATAGTAATTTTCCTCAGTTACCTATAACATACTTGGGCATTATACATTTCCCTCAATGATTTCAGGGTGTAGTCTATGTTATTTCTTGTTCTGTTGGGCCTCTTTGTTGTTCATAAATAAATAACACCAATATATATGAAGTATACGGTGAAGGATAACTATAAAGAAAAATATTTTTTAGAAGGAATCCCGGTTGCTCGTTCCTGATTCCAGTTAGGTAACTCGAGAATCAAAATTTTAGAGATACCGATATTAACATATATTGAACAGAAACACAAAAATATTTAACAAACAGTTAATCAATACTAAAGTAGCCGACGTGATTAAAAGTAAAGTATAGGACCATGGGGCTTCGATTATTAATTTTTTTTAAAAGACATCCGACTGGGATCAAAATTTGTCGTTTAAGTTCACAATCTCAACCCAAATGTGGCAATTAAAGCTTTACAATAAACAAGGATATCTGATGATCAAATTCTTTTCAAATTTGTTGAAAAGAACGTTTCATTTAATAGAAAAGGTATAATAACATTGAAATCAGGAACGGCCATTTTTCTCTCTCCTTTTTTTGCAGCGTAGCGTAATTGTGACAATGGCTCGCTTGAAATTTTCCACGAATTAAATTATATGTGTTGTTTTTGCACGCAGTTTTTTCCCCTTCCTCTTCTGTAAATTCTGAAGCGACATGAAGGTGCTACATGTTATATATGTCTTACAATATTTGGTGTAGGAGGCGGCTGTGAATAAACGGTAGGCTATATATAACCTGAACAACTGATATATTTTGCTTTGTTAAATTTGAGTTGAACAGTTATATTCAATTTATGTTAAAGCATTACTGTCCCATTTGACTGCTGAGTCGCTTATTTGGTTTTCCTACCTGAAGACTACACCTTTTTTTCAACAGCGAAGGAACATTTTCATGAATCCGTTTTATTTCCGTTAAGCACAGTATGATAATTTGTAAACAGTACATAAGTTACAGCAACTTGTTGTGTGTTGTAACTAAGCTAAATTACTTTACGGTTGTGATATTCCACTTCACAGGAATCTGGGATATTTTTCTGTAGTTTATGTATACTTATTCGTCTTCTTCCAAGGAGGTGTAACTAGCCAACAACTACAGATCCATTCTTATATGCAAAGTGTGGTCGTCCATATATTTAGGTACATCTGTCATGAAAGTGTCGCATAATAGGTCTGTGTACTTAACACGTAGTGTTCATATCTTGTTTTGAAAAGTATAAACAGCTTTTTCACGTGCATTGAGGTATCGGCTGCTCAAGGCACGAATGTCGGAATGGTAACATATTTCAGATGATTCTAGTGTTGTCTAAATGAAACTCCAAACAGTCCTTCAAGTATTAATAAGCACGTATCGATATAGTTACTGTCCTGCATAGCAGCTAAATATATAGTCTATATTAAAGGAAAGTAAATGCTAAGTACAATCACAACTCTTAAAACTGACGATTTACTTCAACGTGCTTGATATTCAACTTGTTGAGTTCACGTGTATAATCGCGAACGTGGTTGAACAGGTATATTCTAAATTATATATACACTTCTCGAGTAATTACACGCCACTCCATCATTTTTTTATTGTAATCTTTTTTATCTGACACTGCTGGGAAATGACCAGAGTACTTGCGAAAATTCCTATGACATAATATACATCAAAACAATACTGCAAATAGGATGAAGTAAAGGTGGTACATTGTCACAGTGTACGCAAACTAAAAGACGGAAAGGAAAATATAAATCACTTTTTCCATGAGTTCTTTACTTTCTCAAGATAGTAGTTTTTATATAGTTGGCATTGTAACATATATTTGCAATCATAACAACAACAAAAACTAAACATATGCAAACACATGACCTTTTAATACTTAATATGAAATAGGGCCTATATGAATTCAGCTTTAACGCTGATTTGAATTATCTATGGTTATACGTTTGTCTGACACATATAGCTTCTTCTTTTTTTTTTGGTTCATAAGGTCATAATTTTAAAAATTTGAATTAATGTATTCAACATTCCAGGATGATAAAAACGTCAATTAAATAAAGAGAAGCCTTGCCGTTTTTTTTTTTTTTTTTTTTTTTTTTTTTGTATTGATTGATACACAAAGAGAAAGGTTGATACTATCAGTTAAACAAGTCACCAACTATAAATAGTGGAGACTAAATGAAGGACAGTTGTGTACAACCTGAATTGACGAGCTTTATGCTATTAGTAAATGGAATTACTTTTCCAACATTTTACTTTATTTTGTAAGTTAGCAATTTAATATTTGGCTCGAAAAATGAAAATAAATTATTTGAAAGAAGCTACTTGATGAAGAAAAAATAACTTGTCTGATTATTTTCCAAAGCTGTCTTGTCGTTTTTTGGGGGGCAGGGTGGATAATTATTGATATACCAAAAATGGTTGATACTATAAATCAAATTTAAGAATTAGGGAATGATAGGTGAGAGATTCATTCAGTTTTGAAATTAAATCATGTTTCGAACCTTTCACGTTATGATGTTGTATAGCAATTTAATTTTTTGCTTGAAGCTTGAAAATCAATTAATTTCAAATACACCACTTGTCATAATTGTTGTTTATAATTGTAACATACTGTTGTCTTTGGTATCTCCTCATTGAGTATAAAATTAGTCCGTATTTATGTACTTTCACTACAGCACATGTACTTATATAAACACCGCACGAATATTTTGCAAACACTTGATTATTAAAGAAAAAACAAACAAAAAATCAAAAATGTTAATATTTCAATACAATGTGAAACTATGTAGCCCTGTACACGTTAAGTGTTAAGAGGAATAGGACAGAGAAAGAAAAACATTTTCAAGGAATTAAATTTGTTTTCAATTTTTCTCGATGGGGTTTAAATTGCAATTATTGGAGGAAAATGGTCATGTGCAGTGAAAAAAAATATGATAACTTTCATGTGTGTTGATTATACTTATAACTACTTTTCGAATATGTTGAGTGTACTTTGTTTAGGAATTCAGTATTTTAAAAATAAAAGTAATTCGATCAATATTTATGACAGTTCGTTTTTTTTCTAATCCATTAAATTATTATTCCACTTCTTTGTAAAACTTCATCTGGGAAGATATTTTAAATTCTGCTATAAAAACTGTTATACATTAGTTTAAGTTCTAAACAATGAATTATGCTATCAATTGTGTGACTCTTGACAGAGCTAAACAAAGAAACTTGACAGATTAATAATCCACGGCTTGGGCAATCAGAAAATTTCGTTTGTACTCTATTGTACAAAAAGGAGGCCTGATAGAACGGAGACTAAAATTTTAACATGACGTTTTGTTGATCACTTCAACTTAAGTTGAAGTGAATTGCCGCATCATTAGAATAAGTATTGTTTGACATAAATGGATAATCAGGATTCTTCAAATCAGCATCAAATATCCACACGTGTATTTTCTCATGTGTGTTTCTAGCTTATAATGATTACTCTTTATTCAGTTAGATCGTAAATAATCAATTAGATTATGCGTAAGATAATTACTAAAATCCATTTAAATAGCACAGATATATTTAATTCAGGGTTTTGATTGCACAAAGCGAGAGGTATAACAAAAAATACTCTTGGTAACTTCAACGTTCTTGTTCTATTCCCAATGCTCCTTTTAACGCATTTGTAATGCAATATATATATATATATATATATATATATATATATATATATATATATATATATATATATATATATATATATATATTCATATATATATACATATATATATATATATACATATATATATATATAAACATATATATATGTACATATACACATATATATATATATATATGTATATATATATATATCTGTATATATATATATATATATATAAATACAAATATATATATATATATATAAATATACAAATATATAAACATATATATATAGATAGATAGATATATCTATATATATATATATAGATATATATACATACATACATACATATATACATACATACATACATACATACATACATACATACATACATACATACATACATACATACATACATACATACATACATACATACATACATACATACATACATACATACATACATACATACATACATACATACATACATACATAAATATATATTACTCGTCGAATAAACCTCTCTCATTTACGAATAAAAAAGACGTTATATTTATTAGCTTTAGTGTCATTCAATGAATTCTTGTTTGAAGACACTAGATAGACAAGCAAAAGAAAAGGAGTAACTGGTCGGGAATTATTTTCATCTAAGATTTTGTATTGTACATAGTGTGTATATTACATATGGACCGGGGCAAAGCTATACTGGGTTTCGAACTACAAATGCATTTTGCCTGTTAGTATATTTGCTACACTACCTTCCATGAGTACAATCCCAGAGTATGACTTAATTCTTATTTTTAGATGCTTACTTTAATTTCAGTTACGTGTTGTATATACCATTGAGGATAACAAACAGGGATATTCCATCTTTCTGAGTCGTTTTATTTATATTTTTTTTTTTTTTGTTGTTCGTGATAACTATATAAACAAAAAAGATGACCTAAATACAAAACATATAAAATCATTTCAATACACAATAAAAGTAAGACCCTCTCCCGCATTTTCAGTTTAATTCAAGGTATACCATGTTGGGAAATTGTATCCACAGCGTCTTATATCATCATTTTAAAACAAGCCTTTGCGATATTTGAATATGTTGATTACAGTTACCAGAAACGTGACAACAATCAGGTACAATCCTCTATGACAGCTTAGAATATTCAAAGAATTTGAGAATATTTCCAATATGTCAATTCTCTAAGTTCTTCCTGGTTCGTGATTGCTTATAAGCTAATCAGTAATCGTTCAGTTTCAGTTTCCCCATCTTTAACGTTGACTTTAAGTCAATTTCTAAAACTATCATTATTGCTTTCTCTCTCTCTCTACTGTATATCTTCGATTTTTTATTCTATAAGATTACAGCTATAAAGTAAGAAAAGAAGGACATGGTCGCATGTTGAACTGTCTAGTTAAATGGATGATTTATTACTTTGAAAAGGTGAAGAAAACAAAGTTGTGTTTTTATATTTTTTTATTATTAATTGTTTGAAAGAAAAGTTTCGGACAATTTTGCAGTCTAAGAGGCACAAAAGAATAAAAGAATAGTTTTCTCAGATAGGTGAAGAAAACGCTACTTTCCTTTTTGTCTTTTCCTTATTGTCTTATTGTCTGACTAGATTCATTCCGAAAGATGAAATTATCATAAACCAATAATAACGTAATAAGAATATGACGAGATCTTTTGCCTAACACTCGCGAGTGCCCTATCGACACACCTGCCCCCATGATGTTACCACTAGAACATATGTCTGCCTTGTTATTACGTTGCGCTAGCGTTCTCATGCCTCGGGCGCCATTTTGTTCCTCCCCCTACGATCAAAAAGTATGCGCGCGCAACCTTGTATAAGCCACCAAATGCCAAAAAACGTGGATATTAAGAATGCTTGTCAAAATAGAAGCTCCAACAATGAAAAGAACAATGAAAATAGTTCTTTTCTTTTCTGTTTAATAGTGTTTTTTAAAAACTCATTTTTTACAGATGTATTTTTTATATATAGGCTATCATTTCACATTCCTTTTTCATCCAATTGTTATCAAACCTCAACGGATTTTGCATCATATTCTTTATTAATAGTTTTTATTAACAATCACAGTAACGTATTGATCATATGTACTGTTCAGCGGCACCGTTGTGAGCACAGCGTGGCCGACTGTAAGATTTCGGAAGTTTTCGTAAACGATATTGAGTCGTTGAGATATAAAATAACACAATTTTTACACTTTTTTTCTTGCCTTCGTTTTTCAGTAAGTGGTCTGTTAACTAATCGCATCGATGACGTTTGTAGTACTATGCATTGTTTTTCACGTTAAAGCGGAAGTTGTGAAATATGCAGTCAAACCGTGAAACCCTGTACCAGGCTGAAAGATGTCTTGTAAGCACATGCAGCTAGGATATCAGTATATAAGAACAAAGTCCAGTGTTGAGAACTCTACCTTATGGTCGTTTACTAACCTCTTTTAGTTTCTACCAAGCGTCTACAGTGTACCCAATAACTCTCTTCAATTAAACAGTGATAGCCTGCACAATCCGCCATTTTGAAAAATAAATCCCAAAGTGGAATAGCGATCGAAGCAACAAAAAGACACTAACTAAGTGACTGCAAAATTAGATATGGACTCTGATTGTTAAAGAAGTGGGGTTTTAATGAAGAGATACAGAGATAAAGTTATAAACCTGGTTAAAAATTTTACCAGTTACTCGTTTACCCCGGGTCTGTAATTAAGCCATAACGTGTAGTTGATCATTGATGAAGACTCTGAGCTGTGTAAGTTATGGAGTAACTAAAAAAAAACAGTCGTAGGGTCACAGCACACTCTTAGCTGCTTTTGTATCTTGATTAGATTATGTCATTAATTGAGAGTTTACTAGAAATCATCGACAAATCAACTTAGAATACCAACACTAAACAAAGGACATGACAAAATCGCGTTTTTTTAATGGTCTCTCTGTCAGACAATGGAAGTCATCGTGCTTAACTGCTGTTCAACGCTTCCCGGAAACCAAAATGCGAACGATATATTTCTTTAATAACAAGAACTAGCGTTTCTGTAATTCTTCGTTAATCAACTAATTAAGGAACAACTCGTCTCTATGTCTTTAAAGAGCCAACTGTTTATAAAGGGTTTTTTCTCCTTATTTTCATCTGATTTCGAGATTAATAGAAAGACAAATACAATCTTAATGACGTACAGTATATAGAAATACACATTTTCAATACATTGATACAAATGATATTTTAATTAGGAATAACCTCGATTCCAACTATATAAACAACAAAGGAACTGTTTTTACCAAACAACATTGATTGAACGATAATATATAGAAGTTTGTTCATGAATATTCCGTTCTTCAAACCTAGACAGTATTTCAACGCTTTTCTTCATCCAGCGAGATAATGATCAAAGGAATAATTGTCACGTGATACAGTCGATCCGAGTCATCACGTGACAATCTGAGGAACAGTGAGGTGTTTCTTGTTATTTTCTTTATTGAACTACTGAGTATGAAAAATCCTTCGTAGCAAACGTGAGATTACCTGAAATGGTATTTTATTGCTTTCTAATAGCCAGTGTTTTTTATTTCATTTCTATTTTCTTCGTTTTTAGTTTTCTCCTTTCTTTTTTAGTTTTTAAGTTTTTCTCTCTTTTTTTTCTTATTAGAATGATTACAGAATAACTGTAAATTAGTATTAAAGTATATCAAATGTCTAGACACAGTTCACTGGTAACTATATTTTGTCCCTTGACAAAATAATACGCGAGGGGTCGCGCTGTGTCACTTGTAACCGCTTTTATGACACTGTAGCATAAATGAAGGAAAGTGTAAAAGACAATACAATTTTAAAGCATGTAAAAGTGAAAGCTTATTATGATCTTATTGAACATGAACTTTGTCGTTGTAAATAAGTCATTTATTTAATAGATATAGAATGCCTTGATGAAAATAAAACTTTCGAACAGGTGCTGGCATTCTTATCATTGTTGTTCTTTTCTATTTAGGTACTTCAACCAAATATATAAATGGCTTTGTTCATATTCATTCCTTAAATTTTAAATATTAAACACATGATCAATTTCTAGGGTTCATGCAAGGGTACATGTATTATATATGTAACTAAGCGCTGACGGACACTAAAATCATGCCAAATTGATGATGTTAAATTTCGTTATAGTCAAGTATTCTAACTTCTGCCTCGTGATTCTCCGATCGATACTGTTTAAGAAAAGTCATCACGAAAACCAAGTTACCAAACAACTGATCCACTCTCAACCTCCCTTTGCATCAAAACTGTGACAGAGTGAACACCGTCGCATGTGTATCACGAGAAATGGAACATACACTACCTATGATCTCGTGATTCTCTGATCACTTGTTTGATAGAAAATATTAGATACATATTTAGAAAAGTCACCCATGAAAGAACCATGGGCACGAATAACCAAACAACCGAACGACTGATTCGCTCTCAAACCCAGTCCCAATGCACGAGATTTTAACTGTGTGATCATCGTCACTTGTGTATCACGATTTCCCTAGAAGGGGAACATAATGCTACACATGATGTTAGCTAAAAGGCCGAGAAGTTTGATATAAATCAGAGATCATGCATTATCTTCACGCAGATGGGATTATATCAAAATGAAGGAGCCGAAATATAAGACTTCCATTGGTTGTAAAAACTTAAGATTTCCCTTCACTCTCTTTACCGTGAACTCAAGGTCCGTGGCTAAGTACTGCCTTAAGGTACGAATATAGTACCCCCCCCCCCCCTTGTTCCTCTAGCTGCGGGCTCAGCTCCTCTCGGCCACGAGTGCTGAGACCTCCGCATTATTAGTAGAGCTGAAACGAATCGTTAGAAATTTGGCTGGAGGGTGCCCCTTCACACAACTGCATATCTGGTAGTTTGTTTGTGAAAGGTTCAAGAAACACAGCAAATTACTTAAATATTTTACCTTTCGGGCATGAATTTGACAGTTAAACACATTTAAAAAGCCTTATAACTTATATGCTGATCGACAGCTTCGACCAAATTCTCAACAATTTTTAAGTTTCATACAGTTTGAGATAATAAAAATCTAAAATAGCCTAATGAATTATAGCTATAACGTTTGGATTTTTTTTAGTTTTTCTCTGCATTTGTAATAGTCTTGTCCGGAAGGGAAGGAACATGGTGACCTTATGTACCTCTCTGTGGTATACTAAACAACTATATACGCTGTAGCTTACATAAATGCGGCACGAGATAAACCAGAAATGGCGACAAAAACAAATAGATTTACGAAATATTGTAAATAGACATGGAGACAGTTTGTCTAGCTACTATGATTTCGTGCCAATGTTGGCACTTGAAAACCATATTGCTACAACGTAGGCTATCTTGACACATCTTTGAGTATGAGAGGTAGAGCAAAATTTTGTAAATAGACCCTTGTATAACCTCATCACTCATTTTGAATGTCATTGATAACAAAAGGACTCAAGTTTTAATAATTTGTCAAATATTCGGGCACACACGATATACATACTGTACGGTTCAAATAACTGTGATCATTTATTTTTCTTTCATTTGTCTTTCCATTTCTTGAAGGACTTTTTTTATTACTTTACCACAAATTTGGGATTATGTTGTTGTTTTCTATTTGTTCCTATAAACTTTAATTTATTATTTCGTTGATATATCTACGAACTTACAAGAATCATATATCATTGAAAAGAAAACCTCAAATGATTTTATTATTATTATTATTATTATTTAGTATTTTTACAACTAAACAACACGTTTATTCTTTCACGTATCGATACACACACCAAAAAATTGTGAAAGTTTTGCTACAAATAGTTGTTACATTTGGGGGACATTGGTTCAAATGTCTACAGTCTGTTTCACCTGATGAAATGTCAGAAAAAAATTCTAAACAGGTGAAAGTTTTTGTCAAGACTGAACAATACTTAGAGATACTGAATAATTATAGCATTTAACTGTTCAATCAGTCGTTCTTGTCAAGTTGATATTTTTATTCTACACCCGATACTAAAACCAATTATCGATAAAAGTTCATTTGCTTCATCAGTCAACTTTTACTTCAATATTGAAAAAAAAAATAGGTCGAAAGATATTAACAATAACAACTGTAACGTAAAATTCTTTAATCATTTTAATAAAAAAAAGAGAAAAACTTATAAACTACAAAAGAAAGGAGGAAAATAAAAACGAAGAAAATAGAAATGAGATAACGTAAAATGAAATCGAATTCTCTCATTAGATACTCCTTAGTTGACCTATTTGTCGAATAAATCAGTGTTACTTATTTTGAATAAAACTCACATATTTGGTAAAGTGACAAATGGATATTATCGCACAAACTCAGCTGGTTTAAATAGCATCAGCTCGCCAACCAACATACTGGCTAACCTCACTATTTTATATTCTTGGACAATATCTCTACCAATAGCATGAATCATATATGAATCCAACGAGTTTGGGGTAAATGTTTGCTAAATTACAGGCAAACTGGAATATCTTAATCCGTTGATAACAGAAGCCAGAGATTAGTATACTGATGTTAATACGCGCCATATGAGTCCAACGAAAAGTGTGTTAATTTTTAATATTTCAACTTGAATAGATGTGTCTTTACCCAAGTACGAGTGGAAAATATTCTTACTTTCTTCTGCGAATGCAGAATCAATGACATTGGTCCATCATCATAAGAATATATATATTAAACATTTCTAAATTCTTTGAAAACTATTTTAAGTTTGTTGGATTTGTGTGATTTTTTGTTTCACGATATACATCAACAGGCTAGAAACTATCAAATAAACTAATACCAAATTCAATGCCCTTAATTGGTACTTTGAGGGCGGTACGTAATTCGATCAACGATATGGTGAATAATAATGCCCGATGATGAAAATGTCAGGCTCTGCACTTTTTAACGTATTTCGTTGGTTCGCGTTGAATTATTTTGCTCCATAGTTTCTTCCATTATCATATAGCATAAACCGATATATTATATAGTATCTGAAGATGATCACTTTTGAAAATGACACCAAGCTGAACATAAATCCGGCAAGGGGGAAACTTTTTAACAAATCCTCCCAAATAGGAGGCTTTAAACCAACTTTTTGTACACCAAAAGAATCATTTGTTGAATTATTGATTGCCTGAATATTTGGCTATATAATATCGCTATTTTGCATAATATATGCTACCATGCTTTCTCATTACATAAGAAAAACACCCCGTAATTTACATATCGTTACAACTATGCAGTAATGCAAAGAAATCAACATAAAACAGATTTCCAAGCAAAAATTAGAGAAATTACTTCATTTATGTCCCAAACAATAATGCTTTTTTGTACTATATCTGTTGTTATTATGTTACTGATATTTTCAAACTCATCAAATCAACTTTGATTTCTTCATTTCTTATCTCAATCAAATCGTTTTGAGGTTATTTCTGTGAAATGCATTGAGTAGTTTAATAAGTCAGTAGTGTTCGTGTATTATTAAAATAATTAAAAATTGAAAGCTAGAACTATACTTTGCATATTTACACGGTATCATTATTTGATATCACCATAATTATTATTTATCATATTGAAAACGTTTTTCATTTAGACCAAACACAAGTGGGACAAAGCTTCCATTTTACAACAGCATATTTAATGATGCTCCACATACTTCATCTCCTACTATTATCTTCTTCTTTTCATTGGCGTGATATAGTTGATATTTAAAGCACCATTTATTTTTTATTTATTTATTTCTCTCTCTCTCTCATTCTGAATAGGAATAATTAATGGAGTTGAGCAGTGTTTATATTATGTTGAATAAACATTTTCAACCCTTCGATTGAAACAGTGGTGCTTTTTCGTCTATAACAAATAATTGTAATGAAATGAGAATCTGTACTGAACTACCGTACAGTAATGTCGTCGTTTCCAAAGTGAAGAAAAATAGCTCGTGTTTACTTGAATAACCGTAACGATATGAGTACTTGGTTGGTATATATTAAAACATCGTCTGTAATGAGGTTTACTTCCTCCTCAACCTCACCCACTACTACTTGTATCGTTCAAAATAAAGAAAATATTGTCTATATGGCATAAACATCGCACATGGGAACACATAATACAAAATGTTACAAACCTTTGGACTCAAATATAAATTTAAAAATCATATTTATTATTGTATTATATTTCATTTGTTTAATTGAGGAATATCCATACATATTTTTTTTTATCCGAAAGTATAATAACTGTCTATTAATGAGATAAGCCTTCTGTTTCTTAATTGAATGAAATTGAAAGGTAAAATAGAGTGAACTTTTAACCAGCCTTCTGATATAAAACTGAGATAGGAAAAGTTCAGTCGACCCTGCGAAATTCTTTTGTTGTTTTTTTTTTACCCTTGAACCGTTTTTTCTTTCTAAATTGCAAGATAATGGATAGATCCTGAAACACATATTTGCCAATTGAAAAATAGAACCATGAATGGTATTTTAAGTGACCTACGTGGAAAGGCACCACACAATACGTAGGAGATATAAATCTGTATTGGTTCAATTTATTTCGGAAAAGTAGTTTTTCATGAATTAAAATTTATCATCATATGTTCAATAGCTCCAAATACGTACAACCTTGATCTAAAGTTGAATTACAGTGTGAGCTCCTTGGATCTACGACAAAGGCGAAATGTCGATAACAAACAAACTTCTGAGGTTCTCTTTTGTTTTTCACAAAGCCACCCAATTCTAGAACATACTAAAACCGACATAGAAATTTCATGAAAAGTAGACTAAGGCGTTGTTTACTCTTTGCGACTATTTAGTGTTGCAAACAGTATCTGGATGTTTTCCCATTTTTTGTTATTGTTAGATTGCTTCAGTTTAAAAACAACATAATTTTGATTTAAGGTGCTTTTGTCACAAGTATACCTACACTTTTGAACCTTACCTTCAGTTTATTTACTTTTTTTCTCAGAAATATTGGTATCTTACATATGATAAAAGCAACAATCAACATGTATATTTTCTTCCTATTTGATTACAATATATTACGTTAAGAAATTACAGAAAAATGTCAACATTGGAGTTTCCTCCTTATACTTCTAATTTTATGAAACAATAAGAAAATACTGTTGTTTTATCAGGGGTTTTTTATAAAGTAGTGTTAGGCAGTTTTAGCAATACCATTCCATTGTTATTTGTATAACAATAGACATTATCAACGCAAGTATGCAGATGGTCTGTGTTATTATCTTTGTCAAGCATTTTGTACTCATGTTAGCTGTTCAAATCCACTCAAAATTTCTATCATTTATTGCGCACATGATAAGTGCATTTCAATCATTGAACTGTAACAAAAGTTTCAGTTAATTTTTTACTTTTAAAGCAATAACTTTTAATAATTACATTAGCAATAGCAAATTAGCAAATTTTATATTTAAATCATTTTTAACCCCAAAGAAACAATATGCATTCTTCAGTTCATAATTTTACTTGCAGAACATTTCTGTCATATGTAAAAATTAGATTAACAAGTTAGCCAATTTATTCTCTCTATTTAATTTATTTTACTTTGCGAACAAGATTATTTTGTTTAAGTTTTAAATTACCAATTTGAAATGTACACGATTCGATTGATCAGTTTGGCGAAGTACATGTCGACATAAGAAATAATGGACCGTGCTAGCACGGCATATTAGTACATTAGCTGAGCAGTACGCTTCTGTTTTGGTTTGTGCCTTTTGTTTCTTCTTGTACCAATCAAGGGAACAAATTTTTGAAAATGTGTTGCAACCTATTTTACAGTTTGAAGTTAAAATATCCATTCAAAGTATGATAAAGGGCACTAACATATAACTAACCACCTAATTATTATAAAATATAATAGTGAAATGCAATGAGTGCGTTATAAAATGTACGATTCTATTCGAATGACAATCTGGTTACATGTGAGGATCATAAACTTATCCAAAGCAAACTTGAAATAGTGACCTAATACTCCTTTAGATATAAACACATTTCCCCTTATTTGTAAATAGTAAACGTCCGAGTATCTTGAGTTCTTTGTTCAATGTATAAATACGAAACTATTTATCGCGTTAAGACAATGAACAAGACACTTAGACAACACAATTATACGGCTGAGAGGAGTTTCCATTGTAGTCAGTATAGCGTCATTGCATACAGAACGTTGGTTGGTGACAGCATTGCATCGTATAACGTAGAGTAGTACTTCATAACAACTACGATATCGTAGTCTCGCTATCAAAGTGGCATTAACTACAGTGCTCTTGTAAACGGTTAAATTGTAATCTATGAAAGATAGGTAAGATAAGCTAATTAGGTGAGTTTGATACTTTACCTCAGTAAGTGGTCTCTTAGTGTAAGCGGTTGACTAGAGTCGTGGTTCAGTTCACTCGATTCGGGAGAACCACTTTCCTCGTCTCCATAATCAGAATTACTCATGTTATCAGCACCTTCTAAATCTTCCTGCGATTTCCCGTTTTCTTGAGTCTTTATATGAATTTGGCTATTTCCAGAAGGTTTCCTACTAGAGTAGTCTGTCCCGTTGTTCATTTTCGCGGTTTCGGGCGAGGAAACACTGCACATATCAGGCGCAGGTAAACCCGCTGTCGTCTGCTGTAGTTGTTGCCGTGAACTATCAACACTGTCAACGGACGAAGTCGCTTGCATTGCTCTGTCAATCTCCCGTATAACGTCTTCCATTCGAGCCCCACTTTCGACCAGGGCGACCACGAGCTGTTTTTGCAACTCAGATAGATTCCCTGACATTTTAGGCCCAATTGTATCTCTCATCTCACTCGCGTTTGCAGTGAGACCAAATCATCCCATCAAAAAATTGGACTTCCCTAACGAGCTATGTGGTAGGTTCTGAGCGAGCGGACTGAATGATTGTGTAGTTGTTTGCCACGAACCTAGCCATTTACTGCACGTTGTGTAGGCTTAGTATATAAGTCTACGTTTGAATTGGCGGTACACGCAATGTTTACTCAGTAAGGTTGCACTCGTAACTGTGACCTCTTCGACATTGTTTGAACGTATCTTCATGACAGTTTATCTCGTGAAACGAAAATTGTTTTTTTTTTAACCCAGTCCTTTAGTCCCTTAATCGTTCTTCGTTTTTAGTGTAGTTACTTAACTCAAGTGTTTTGATGTTTTATGACGAACAAAAGGTAAGCGAGTGTAAATTTGCTTTACACCAAATCCGCAAATGATGTCGAGTTGCTTACAAGCATATTCGGAAGTAGGATTTACGAAAATCAAACGGTTGCGTCGTAGGTAAATGAAACACGAACCCCTTTTGATTCGATACCGAAAGTATTATTTGGAAAGTCAGAATACTGGATGAACCTATAAAGGCAACACCCACCAACGACATTGACTTTGGGCTTTGTTTCTTAGCTAAGTCCGACTTTATGTATTCTACTCAACACAAGATGTCTTGTAGCATACATGTTTCTCTTTTTCTCCTCCTCGACCTATGTTAATTAGAGATTAAAGCTATATACATATCAATATATATATACCTATATACATATATACATATAAATGAATATATATATATATATATATATATATATATATATATATATATATATATATATATATATAGATAAATAGATAGATATATATAGAGATATAGAGATATATATATATATATATTTATATGTATATAGGTATATATATATTTATATATATATAGCTCTAATCTCTAATAATGTGTGTGTGTGTGCACGGTTTCTACATTAAGAAAGACGTGCTACTTAGCAAGGCGTATGCAAGAATCTTCTTATCCTGATAATTAGTAAACGCATCATTGTTTGGTGTTCTTCAGCAACTATAATAAGCCCCACCATTCCCATTTTTTTTTAGAATCAATGCCCATTCCTGCCATTCCCACTCCACAATTGTCGTTCAAAATATGTGATTTTGTCTAATATATGTGTATATAATCATTTTGGTAATTAGTTTAAGCTACACCCATAGTTGCCGGTAGCAGGTCAACCGCTCACTGTTCGCCACCTCGAACATTTTCCTGGTTCCAACCATCCATGTGACATCATCATAATTGCATCGTGAATCCGATGGGTAACCGTCAGAATCTTTAAACAGCTTTAAATAAACTGAACGAGAGACTTCCTCATTGGACTACTTTATATTAATAAGCTGTGACGTAACATTCTATAATTAATGGTACAATGCCAAAGGTCATTTGAGGATCATAGTCTACGTAGCTAGCAACGCTAATACGGCAATGACGATCTTTATCAAGTTCAGATCCTCTCATCACTTGAATTCATGCTGCGACATTTCCTCTAAATAACTGTGCAAGTACAGCCCATCAGGAGAAATAATGACGAACTGGGCGTCGTTGTCATAGTCTTGTCATAGATTTAAACAAACTCAGAAATCGTTCTCTTAACAACTTGGACATTTCGTTCAAGATATATGAATTAATTCTGACAGTATTGTGAGATCAGCTTTATGATATCTCGTCAAGATTTACGGTCTTACGTCATTAATAGGAATAAATATTCACCTATGCAATTATTTCTTTACATATATCATGATTTGAAAAACAAAAAGAGACAAGTAGGTTAATTCGCTTTCTCCTCCCTCACCGTCTCCACTATCTCCTGCTCCTTCGTCCCTTCTCCTCCTCCATTATATTGTATTGTCCTCCTTCTCATACTCCTACATCTCCATCTCCATCTACCCCCTTTCTCTTTTCCCGTCCCCCTAACACCTCTGTTACCTCCTCTTTCCCATCCTCCCTGTTCTCCTCCTTTTTCCTCCCTCTATTCCCCTACTCCTCCTTTCTCGCGACCGCTTTACCAATTACAAATGTTGATGCCTTTAATCAAAGGTCTACTTTAAAGTTCAGCTACTCGTTTGGGGTCTGGTGTTTGAAAGTGGTTTAACCAGTTTCTGGTGCTGTTGTTCACTCCAATCAAATGCGACAAGCACAAGACATATATTTAGTAACATGCTGTGACATCTTCACACTGAAGCATTTACAAGGAGAGTTGCTGATTTAGAATTGATATTACCTATAAAGAATTGTGTTTATTTTATTCTTAATTCATGCAGTTATGTTTTCATGGTTATAGATGTTATAGTCTCCGGGTAAAGTAGAGAGCATTGAAGTCAAACGTAAAGGTTATTCAAGGTTTAAAATGAATTTACCATTTGTCAAATAAAGTCACCGAGAAAGTGATAGCAATCCCCTTTCTCCTAAATCGCATTCTCAACTTAAGTGAGCGAAATGATTTTCTCCCTTTATTTACAAAACATTCAATTTCATTTAGATATCACGGTGGTGCTCCGCTCATACTTTGAGATTATTACAACGATCTCAATGCATTCTATATATGTTGTTAGGAAATAAAACGCTTTCCCGCTGTTTAGAATGAACCGTGACCTTTGACCAATGCATGGACATAAGTAAAGTATTCCCATCGTTACGGATGGAGAATTGTGTCAACTGTTAAGGTTTTATCGTACATAGATATTGTATATTTATGTACTGTATACTACGACTGTTTTGTCAGTGGAATGGGCTGAGTTCTTAACTTTTTCTTTATTCTCGAGGATGGGGGCTGAATCTCACTTGAAGTGTAAGTAGTTGCGGCCCTGTTGAGTCAATGTCGTGTTCGTCTCATAGCAAAGTTTCCTGCACCCGTTTAATCAGCCTTGTGGATCTGTACACTCAAGGGTAGTGTAGGATGTAAAATTAAGTGCTCTTACTGGTACTCGTACTCATATGCAAATTTATAATTGAACTCGTACTCATGCTGTTGTATCCACGGTACTCATACTGTTGTACCTACGGTACTCATGCTGTTGTACTCACGGTACTCGTGCTGTTGTGACCACGGTACTCACTCTGTTGTAACAATGGTGCTCATGATGTTGTACTCACGGTACTTATGCTGTTGTACTCACGGTACTCATGCTGTTGTAACCACGGTACTCATGCTGTTGTTCTCGTACTATACAAGTCTGTGGAGGATTATAGAACAGCCTTTCTCAATGTGAGCCTAAGCCTTCGTAAACTCGAACAGGTTTGTAAACGGTTATTGACGACCTCTTTTTGAGTTATGATTGCATGTGAGAACTCCTATTTTGACCAACATGATTTAATGTTAAAATAATGACTTTTGATTTAGATATTGTGCTGCTGTATGTTAGTAATACAGCATGGACGATTGTGAACGCATTTTATGATTTTTTTTTTTTGATTGTGCCCTCTAATGTATTTTTTGATTCTGGAATGCGCCTTTAAGGCTAACTCAGGCTAACTGACAAAGATGAGATATCGTTTTACAACAAGAGATGTTCCTTGCATTACATAAGGCCAACAGAGCACCAAGTGGTTATACCTAAACCCTCTTTGCCATTGACTATACTTTATCTAACGTTGTTAATATGTCATTTGAGGAAGTCAAATCCTTATGGTTTATTTGTCATCTGGGGAGCTATTCGACAGTTTTGTCTATGTGCTGGACTTTCAAGTTATCTCGTAGTTATAAGGTGGTTTATACTACATCCGAATTATAACTATGTGATTTAAGTGATCAATTAATTAGCTGCTTTCAAAACTGCAGGACATTCTCGGGACCGCTAGAATTAAGTTGGTGACTTATGTTACATCATTCTAGTCATGGGTTGAGAAAATTCTACAAACAACTTATATGGTGGCAGCCGTCTCCTGGGTGTATCTGTATCTCAATATACCCTATAATATCACAACCGTTGTAGAAATGTAACGTGGCCTAGCTCGAGCGTTTTAACATAACAATACAACCAGAATAGGTTTGATTGTGCCATCCGATGTTATCCTTAACTCGGCCACAAATCACCACGGGACGAAGGTATTGATGACACCCTCATGAAACTACTTCAAGGTTTTCGAACTTTTCCTTCATCAACTTATGCTGTTATGGGTTTCACGTATGGCGTATAGCATCGAGAAAGAAAGTTATCCTTTAATTACTTTAGTCAATGCAAACAGCTGCTTTAAAGAACAATGGAGACTGATTTGCATACCAATCGGCATATCGGATAATTTCCTTGTTGGAAAGGTTTTACTTGACTGTCAATGCCATTTACTCTCTTCTCTATTTCTAAAATAAATATATTGTTATAAGGTTATTGATGAAGGGATACATAAGCGGATAGCCCATATAAACCATAGTTGGAATTTTATTGCAGACAATCATTCTTAAAGCAGGTGTAATATTGCTTTTAATCCTTTTGTCTTGTAAATAATTCAGTAAACTTTATGGTAGCGTGATCAAAGATTCGAAACAAAAACAGACTGTATTCAAAGTTGTGTAACTAAGGCTATCGTTGCGATCACATGACTTATAAAGTACGCATAACACACTTTAGAGGTTTAGTTCGTTAAACTTTCATCATGCAGGGTTATATATGTAATTTACTTTGCTTTCCTCATTCAAGGAACTAAATGGATTTCAAGGGGGTGAAGTTACTTTTTACAAAATAATCGATCCCGTACCTGCATACCCCTTCCTCTCTCTCTCTCTCCACCCACCTCTCTCCATCTCTCTCTATCTCTGCCTCGTCAGACATTTGTCGAGCAAGTGTTCTAGGCATGCCGTAATATTACAAAAGAGATATAATCTGACGTTTTCGGAGGTACTACAAGCCGCTTATTGTGACAATAATGACAGACAAACTATAATGCAATTCTGCATATATTTTTGTGTGTGTATATTCGGAGGAACTATTATATCAAGTTGGCAACAGACTGAAATATCCATTTTGAACTATTTTTGTAAAAACAACCATTTTTTTTTCGATTGATATATAACTGTTCAAAAGAAGTGACAACGGCTCCTTAAGTCGCAAGTCGAAGTATTCATATAACATGACAGAGATGGTTGTTGCTGAACATTAAATTAACGACATGATCTTGCAAAGCCAGGTTACTTACTAAAAGTAATCATGAATTTCTTTTAGTAATAGCTAAAGATCAGTACGCGAATGATTTTTTCACTGCTTATTTTACCAACTAATATCTAGCTCGACCGATCTACTCTGTCTATATATGTTCGCATGGCATCGCCAAAACAAGCTTAGATAATTAAGAAATAACAAATCATTTCGAAATTTCATACCACCCCGAAGTTAAAGAGTGGTTAGATTTTCAACGGTATAAAATTAACATAAGAAATGAATGATCATGTTACCATTCTTTCATCAAGAACAACATGAATATTCACAAACGTTGCTTTACTTATACATGTTGGTTTATTCTCTGCCAATACATTTTGCTAAAGTTTCGTCCAATTATATAGCTTTTATGTGGCTCTAAAGTGCAGACCGCCAAAAGTATTATGTCTGAAAGGCATATCTCCTGGTGGAAACATTGTATTCAGTACGAGATCAGGATGCGCGGCTTCCACGGAATTATTTTTCTAACTATTTGTGAACATTTAATGGGTGTGAAGACTCGCGCAAAAAGAAACGTCCAATGCCGGTCATCTGACCTAGTTTCGAATGAGGTGTAACAGAAGTGTTAGACACCACCATCGATCCCAGAAAATGCACCCACAGCTTGCTACCGTTGGTAATTAGACACTAGTGTACAGTCAGTACAAACAGCTGCGGTCAATACCCACAGCACAGTGTACAAACGATACAGCGATGGACATCTCATGACCAGCTAATGATAACAAGGTGTCACGTTTCCTTACTGTCTGCATTTTGTAGCGACAAGAGAAAAACTTCACTTGCAAGCAACGGAAAGTTAACTTTTTAAAGATGGCAGCACGCGGTTTGGGGCGAGTCTTCAATGCCTTCAACACCTTAGTGTAACACCTCGTCAATGGAATTACAGTTATTGCACTTTGTTTTATATATGCACATGATTTTGGTTGACCTTTATGTAATTACATATTCTGTTTAAAATTAATTTCGGATAATGATATTCTGTCATGGACATATGATCGATGATGGTTCCCAAAGACAAAGTGCATTGTTTACATTCTAGAATATGTCTTGCCGAGACATCGCAGCGTGTCTGTAACAAAGTTTGGATACAGATAACAATGCTTACACGAATTAAAGGTCTTGAATGTAACCTTATATGCTATTGGCTAGTCCAAATTAATAAATAAAAATATTTGTATCCAAATATTAGTCAGTCACAGCCTTGTCCTAATTTCGGTGTCAAAATATAATCCACATAATTCGTCCACAGGGTATTCACGTTTCTGCACTGACGAATATTCTCCACGTAAACTGTATAACAATCGTTCTGTATTTATTTTGTTTTCCTTGTTTGACCGTTATGAATACAATCGTGAGCCAATCGCAGATGGACTCGATAGCATTACAAACTGTAGACGCATGTTAAAAGCCCCTCTGACTTACACACTATATCATAACGTGTGGTCTCTTAAGTCTAATTCAAAGTTCTCACTTGCTAAACGCTTACCCATCACCGGATAGCTGACAAGTTGGCTATTTATAGCACCATCTGTTTTCCGTATTTTGCAGATTTTTTGCAATGAGAGCTTGACATTTTCGTCACTTGTAAACAAACCTCTTTACTCAGTAGTAAAAACATTTTCGTACGCTTCTCCTGGTAGGCCTGAAGAGGTCTAAACTTGCCTCAATTGATCCAATAAAATAAGATGTTCTCCCTGATGCTTTTTGGCACTTTTCCTGGTAGGAGTTTGCCATCCAAAGTAATGTCCGAGTTTGCAACAAGTAGTGGATATGCTAATCCAGGTATAGACTATAGATACCCATCTCGTGTGATTACAATAGTACACTGAAAAAGCCTACATACCTCTGCTAAACTTACGCATTGCAGATATTGCGATTATATATATTGTACAAGTAAGGCATAGGATCCTTTTATAACTTCTATAAAAGAAGAAACGATTAACGATAATAAGTTACTCGAGTTATTCCTCTTTTATTATCTATTATTTCTGTAGTTTATGATTCCCACCGTTAAAATGGGTTAATCAATAAGAAAGGTCTATATTAATCAGAACTTACTAGTGTAGAAAACAAACTTTGCGAATAGTTGTTTACAAAATATAAACCGTTTTAGTTTTCAATTATTTTTATTCGCTGCATGAGGAGAAATATGTCTTGATTAATTCACACTTGTGAAATCAACTATAGGTAATATCAAGTATTAGTAGAGTGTACTTATGATTCATTTTACTTCACATTATAGTTTTAAGGAATATACTGTTTTTAATTATTGTGAAACACTCTTGGGCAGGTTTGCAGTTCAGATGAGATTCCTCTCTGTGTCCTCTTCTTGTTCCTCTTCTTATGGTGTGTTCATTTTGTCGCGATTTGTTTTCTGCTTTACTTTAGTTTTCCCAAGGCTTATAGGAAGCCAACAGAAGCTCATTTGAAGCACTGCCCAAGAGATGAACGAAGACGAACACCGGATTATATCAAGCCTTTCTCAATCCTTCTCTTTTTTGGATCAATTTTGATCAGTTTTAAATAAATGCAATAAATTACGATGATCTCACAAAAGAACCATCATAAGGCCGCGACTTTTTAAAGTCCATATTTCAGTAAATATTGTTTATGAGATATATATATATATATATATAGGACTTATTTTGAAATCCATTACCCACTTACTTCCAAAGAGTGGATATTTCACTCTTTTAAAAGTGTACCTGATGAAAGTTACTGTTATACCACTTAATGTCAGTAGTTTAGTTTCGAAGCGAGTGATTTCTTCCACTCTATTGGCATAAGAGCTAAGTTTCACTCTGAGGAGGAGGAGACTGCAAAAATAACCTTTCTAATGAGGGATCAAGTGTGGTCTCTCACAAATAGTGTAATAACCAAAAAGTTTAATTTGGGTTTTATGTATATATAAATACAAATCACACTAACTTTTATATATATTTTTTTATCTTCCTTACTTGTTTTTAACAAACCAAATCACTTGCTCTCAATTTCGTAATCAGTAATATGGTAACCTTTGCATTTATCTGTAACCAGACCAGCTTTTCATCAGTCGTTCGGGAAAAGTACATATTTCTTTAAATATTCTTTAACCACTGTAAATGATTCACAATTTTCTACTAATTCCTTAATTCGATTTTTTGTTAATCTTAGTGATGATCAGCCTGTTGCAGTTTAATATATTTGTTTGTTTTTTTTGGGGTTATGACTAGTGTTAAACTAAACCCTTGGTTATTTCGAGATGCGAGAAATCTCACGTAAACCATATATTAAGAAAGAGCAATAAACCTCAACTTTACATGAATTAATGACCTCATAGCTAATCCGTGTTCTGGTGATCCATAGTTATAACATAAGTGATCAATGACCTCATTATTCAAATCCTCTCTTTAATATGACGTTCATTTATGAAGTTGGAAGACAAATTATCTTCGCTTGTTTTATGTTTTTTTTTTTTTTCGTGTTGTTTTTTTCCTTTTAATTTATCGGCTTTTCCATCTTTTGAAATATATTTAGTACTTGCTTTATGAGCCAACAATTTTTCGTATCTTTCTGCTTTCTTTTTGACTTATTTTTTGGAAGAATCATTTACATATTTAGTAAATTGACTCATCGATACAACGATTAATGTTTGGTACAGAAAATCAGGAAATGGAAGCCTCTTCAACTTGGATACATGTCCACTCAGAACAGTGAACCTAATGTGTTATGTATAAGTCGACAAGCAGTTGACATCACCAATATACTTCCGATTGATTTTGATATTTAGATCTTTGAAAGCTTTTGAACTTGATGGGGGAACCAAATAAGACTGATCAATACATTAAGAAAATATGAACAGTTTCTTTGTCAGAAAAAAAAGTAAACACATGCAAAGTAATATTTTGCATTTTGTCAAATAATCGATATTCTCAATATTATTTGGGCGAGTTGGTTGTTCATTCATTCTCTCAATTGTCATTCACTCAATCTCTCATTCATCCATTCATTCATTCATTCATTCATTCCTTCATTCATTCATCAATCCAGACATGTGACTTTGAACACAATTTCATCAATGACGTTATACTCAGAACCTTTATTGCCGAATCTGGAGCAATGTTATTTACAATAATTAAACTAATGGGCTAATTCGAATAGCAATTCTGGTAGTTCAAATAGGCGTATACCTTGTTATATACATTGAATTGGAAGCCACCCGACGTGTAAGTTGTAATCGATAAGCCTTTGCGGGCTTCTTCCACATTTCTGGTCGTTTAAACGTCGTAAAAGTAACTGCTGATTATTATTATCATTATTATAATATATATACGAGAAACGACTCATACTTAATAATGCGCGCGTAAGATTTGTTGTTGTTGGTGTGATCACGCAGCATGTGCGAGGTAGCACAAAACCCATAGTGAACAGATAAGTGAAGGGTGAAGAAGGAAAGGTAACGCATGTTTTAAGCAATTAACGAGGTTACTGAAACTCATGGGAATGAGGAAACGTAAGCTAAACCTTTTATACCAGACCACGTCTTTACATAGTCCTTACCGGATTTGTTTTTCTTTTCTTTAGTTAGCATTGACTGTGCAGTCGTGTTGCAATATGGTTGGCAGTGTTCTGGTAGCGACGGTCGATATTATTATGTATATTCACCTATGCAATCCTCTCCTTACAATGTTACACCTTTTCCAAATCTCACCTACTAATCCCGTGGCCCATTGGTCATCTCCATTTCAACTAAAGGCTTTTTTGTATGTGTGCTTGTTTTCTTTGTTTGTTTGCTTTATTTTTGAGTTTGTAGTTTATAGGATTGTATGGTATATTTTCTTCTTCATCAGGATATTTCGATTTAGATCTCACCTACTAATCCCGTGGACCAATGGTTATCCTCATTTCAACTAAGGTTTTTTTTTTTTTTTTGGTTTTTTTGGTCTTTTGAACAAGCGTTTGTATGCCTTTGAATATTTAACCATATTTCATATATATATATAAATATATATATATATGAATATATATATATATATATATGAATATATATATATATATATATATATATATATATATATATATATATATATATATATATAAATAAATATAATGATGATACATAGTGATACATCCCTTCAAATCTATGGGTCCTAACATTTGTAGAACCTGTACACAAACCGTCCTCTCCTCCTTTACCTCATTACCATATATGTAAAACGGTCAGTAATAAACATTAAGCAAATTAGTCAGCAGTAGTACCAATATCCCTCCTCCCCCTCCCACCTCCCCATCCCCTCCCACCTCCCTCCTACCACCTGCACCCTCCCACCTCCCCCCACACCCCCAAAAATAATCAGCTCATTGCTCCCAGGGGTAATTAACACCCTCCACCCACGCCTGTTGGAAACTACTGCTTTAAATTCACGACCTCCGTCATGCAGAACGCCATCATTTGAAACTCCTCCGTAATATTCAACCAAATGATGTAATATCTCTTAATTTACTGGCTGTATAGTTAAATATCTAGGGTCAAAAGGTCCTCTCAGTTTTTTCTCCTTCTTATTTTCCCCTTTATTCTTTCTTTTTTATTATTCTTTTTTATTTATTTTAATTCATCAAATACTTTTTGCTTACTATACTAAGTCGTCGAATTACCCACACGGGTTTCAAAAATTTGACGCCTATCTTGACAGCCCTTAATTCACTTTCTTTATGTTCCCTCTGAGGAGAAATATTTCGTATCGCGGCATTAAATGTCTGGCAATATGAACGGAAACGTCCCCCCACTCATGTCGTTTCGGCTATCCATCATACTGCGTCAGCGGTTAGGCGCTTTCCTTTATACTCGCCGTCTTAACAAACACTCCGTTACGTTCATTCATTCCATTGACTTGAGGTCAACACCAACCATGTACACAGTTTAAAGAGACGAGAGCTGGGTTTATTTAACCTCTTGACAAAAAAAACAAAAAAAAAAGAATAAAAAGCTATCTCTCTATCTATACAGTGTTGTACAGATGTTTTCATCAAACAATGTGTATTTTGTTGTTATTTTTACAGTGGAAGTTCATTAAATGTTAGTTAGTTGCTTTAGTCGGCTGGTAGACAAGTTTGTTCGTTCATTCGTCAGTTTGTATATGGTACGGTAGTATGTTGGTTAGGTCGTTTGCTCGAACGTGTATTGACTATATGCTTCGTTGAAATGTACCTGATGCCAAGATTAAACTCTGTGACTGTTTTCTCATTTGATTATGTTCCGTTTGCTCGTTCGTTCGTTCCTTTCTAATGATTGTGCCCCTTTCCCTGCTAAAATGCGATACAGTTTGAATGTTCGCTGAGCTGCCAATATCCTCTGTATGAAGACGTTCATGAACAATGCAACTTGTGGAGATACATAACATAAGAATTGTAAACAGAAATCAAAAGCATGCCATAATTCACTCAGCTTCTCCGACCAAAAGGCAGTCACAAAATATCACCAAATATGCAAATATCAGTCACACATCCTTGCCGAAAAATTATATGATGTATGGACGGGATTTTCACCAACAGATGCAATACTTTTCCAAACAGTTTGTTCAGCCACCAACTTCAACTGACAAGAAAGAGGAGGTCACCAGATGGACAGATATAGAACCATCAGTAGAAATGGAACCGGAAGTGAACCCGCTAAAATATCGATACATATACGAATATACCTCATTGCAACTGTGATAGTGTAATGAGATAAACGGCGTCTAGCCTAATACATGTGGCATGCTCTTTTGATTTCTGTTACAATTCCTATGTTATATATTTCTCCATAACTTGCATTTCTCATGAACATCTTCATATGCGCAAATTTCATACAAAAGAATATGTCAATATTTATTTTTATTTTATTATGGTGATGATAATGATTAATAGCAAATTCAACATTTCTCGTTATATGACAACATACTTTAGGGAACAGCATGAATCTCACTTCTCACTTAGCTTCGTCAACCTTCACCATTTTGCAGAATGCAGAATATGGTTTTATTTTTAAAATGTTGTCGTGATATAGCTTTTGAAAAAGACATAAAACCAAGAACTAAGAAAACTCAAAAAATCATATTCTCTTTTGGAGATAATACAGATTAAATGTTCCTTTGTACAAAACAGGCGGAAGACTTGATCAAGTCTTAATATGACATCATCAAGCCACATTATTTTTTTTATATTATTATTACTTTTATTATTGTTTAATACAATGATTGCTTTCTGCGATGACGATGGGTTCTGCTAAATGCTAAATCAAACAAGATCGAACTCTTACGATGACCTAATGACATCATGGTAGTCAGACTCTCAGTGCCGACAGGGTTACCATTCTATACCTTAAAAATGGGAAGAGAATAAAAAGAGGAAGTAATTCTTGTCCAGTAATTCTTGTCCAGATCCGAATGACGCTATGATATCATAGATTTATAAATTGATATATCGTCCCCACTTACAGGTGGGTAGGAAGCTTCCAAAATTGGGGGGGGGGCATAACATCAGAGGGGCACTTTCTCATTCCACAACCACCACTCGTTATGCCATAAACCGATACACACCGGCCATATCACTTAAATATATATGATGTGTTAGTACGCCTATCAATACTATTTATTGACATTGTTTATTGTTAACCGTGCTACAACAAGATATGGGATGCTATTTTAGAAATAGCATGTACAGACTAAAAATACATAATAAAAATAAAATATTAAAATTAAAAAAGGCTTAAGATATCCACAAAACAGTTCTTCATTAAAGGGGCACATTTTATTTGCCAGTAGGGCACATTTGCTAGTTTGGAAAAAAAGTGAGGCACGTGCCCCCAGTGACCCCCCCCCCGGCTCCTACCCCCTGCCCACATATGTAATGTAATAACTAGGATATCTTCCACAAAACATTCCTTAACTATCGGGGGTGGGGATCGCTCGTCACAACAATATATTTACCTATAAGCTAAAGCTGACGTTTTGGTCTCCTGTTAGGGCCAATTTAAAAAAATCATAATCAAGCTCTCAAATCTAGCTTCAGTGAATATGAAAACCGTACCTGAAAACGAAAGGATGTTCGTGGGTTTTTTTTCTTTGGTTTTTCTCTTTTTTCTAGGGTGAAGGTAGGCTAGTATGTGTCTTAAAGCAGTCTGTTAGATATAATATCTGTTTTGCACTCAAGATATTGCAGTTACGTTATAGTTATAGCCGTCCCAATAGTAGACAAAATCTTCCGCCCTATCTTTATATGCAAATTATATTCAGGTTAAATTACCGTTATGATTTAAATAAAACTTGTGCTTGCAGTTACTCCTCTGTCATGTAATATTTGTTTAAAATTTGGGCTACTGCTAATTAATATCTTCAAACAGCCCCCCAAAAAAATAGAAACTTCAAAAAGAATCTTCACAAATTTTCAAGTTTTGTTTGATGTTATTAAATATCGGCATCTCTGATGATCGCAATATGGTGTTATTTTTGTTCTTCTTCTTCTCCAAAATACAAATATCAGCCATCCACCGTCCCCCTTAACAACTATCACGTTACCATTATAACCGCTAGCACGACTCGGCAATCGGGGCGACTCGATGACAGTATTGGGCGCCTGTACGCTAACCCATAGGAAGACACTTGTAAACACCTTCCGATTACCATCTTCTTGGTCAAACATTAGTAATATTATACCTCTCGTACTGTCAACAAGTCGCCGCAATTTCGTTACAGATAACTTCGTTTGGTTAAATCCTCATTTTCCATCAGAGAATTCGTTGATAACGAAGCTTGGAGGTGGGGTTTTTTTTTTTCTTGCTATTTTTTTTTCTTTTTAATTGTCTAATAGCTCCGCTCTGTGAGAAAAAAAATAAACAGATACAATCTTGTTTACTCGTTATCTTTGTAAAACAAAGGCGTTTAGCGGTTTCAGTTCAAACAAATTTGGATGGGAGTTGATTGTTTGACTAATTTCCGAAGGAACAGATGAACATTTTAATACTACAACCTTTGTATATGCAGTCCAGCGGTACCATACCAAGAAATTGCCAAGCAACATTTGCTGGGAAGTAACAAAACAACTTTTGTTTGCGAATGTCAAAAAGAGTTACAAAGACTTAGGCTATTCTCCGTTCGATTTGTCTCTTGTTAATTAACAGTAATGACTTTTTAAACAATTCAACTTTTTACTTCCGCTAATTGCACCAGAAAGCAGTAAATACTTCACAAATCCAAATATGCGCCATGTCTGGGGTTTTCATGGTCAAACATTTCACAGTTTGATTGTCAACCTATATACTAGTACACTAGCAAAACGTGGCATAACAAAAAGATATTTGAGTGGTTATTACCATTTGAACAAAATTTAAATAAAGAGATAGTCACCGTTTAGCCCACTGTGGATTTTTTGTGTCCCACAAAATAATGTAAGGTGACATGTGATAATGTTTTGTTAACGTGTATACTTAATACCATCGTTGCTAATAGTGCAACTTTCATTAAGTTTATAAAAACCATATTACGTTTTCATAGGTACGGTAGTTTTTTTTTCTCTCACTAATTCTCGACCAGACTATACCTGCAGAAAAATTTTAACACACAATAAACTATAACGGATTGTAGAATGATTTACGTCCAAAACGTTCTTTTGTCCTCAAAATATATCTAAGATAACATAATTAGGCCTACTGCAAAAACTTAAATTATTTACTTCCGTACATTTATTTTCCAAAGTATTTAAAGCTTCAAAAAGCACACCTTTTTATGACTTTCATCCTTTTTATGGAACATAAAAATACTACCGCACTGATGTACTGTTAAATTCGTAAAAACTGATGCTGGTAAAGGAGAAACACTTAATTCATTTCAATATGAATAATGACTCTTGCAATATGCCCATGAATTTAAGCGGGTTTTCATACTACAAAGAAGCAAAGTATAGCCATATTTGAACACAAGGACAACGGGAATATACCAGCATACATTGCATGTTATCAATCATTTATTAGTTACAGGTTTGCAAAAGGTAAATGAGGAGAAAAATGCATCTTAACCATGAACAGTTGCAGTTACATGATTATCTTTGGTCTCATGCAGAGTTAATTAGACCGATCATATACTTATTTACTCATCTATTTATATATTTATTTATTCATTCATTCATTCATTCATCCATCCATTTTGTTGTTCGGTCGTTCGGGTGGTCATTCATTCATTCATTCATTCATCCATCCATTTTTTCGGTCGGGTGGTCATTCATTCATTCATTTGGTCGGTCATTCATTTATACGCAGAAAAGCACAAAAGTCGCACAATTTCTTCTTGGGCTCAAAGTTCAACGCCTGTACCCCTTACAGAACTTTCATACAGCAAATGTTTTCTAAACTGCATAGCGTATTTTGCATATAAGAATCGGGAAGGACCCATATAGGATTATTTCCATTGTAGTCATAACGTTTTAAATCCGACTTTCAGCTATTTTGCACCGTTTCGAAAGAGATGGAATTGGTCATACCTTTCGGATGAAACAATAGTACATACTTCGATGAAATCTGCTGGCGGAGTACGTACAGCGGGCGGAGAGAGCGAGGCCGGGAACCGGGTATAACAAATATCACCGTTTCCCAGTTTTGAAGTCTACATTATGACAATGACAATATATTATTTTTCATACCATGTTTCTCCCAGAGCCCAACCTCCCCCTCCCCCCCCTCCTCCCCCTCCCCACGCCCGTTATGTATGACACTCCATCCGGGTGTATCTGGAAAACATACATGCATGTTTACTTTCTAATGTCATGGACGGTACATCGTGAAAC